>NC_134851.1:35648802-35955113 GCF_965363235.1 Mytilus galloprovincialis | reverse complement strand
AACCCCTCCTTTACTCTGGGTTGGGACCCCCTTTTTTAAAATGGCTGGATCCGCCACTGAGAAATCTGAGTTTCATCAATCAAAAATATTTTTTACAAGAATTAAAAGATCAAAAGTTGCTAAATTAAGGTTATTAAAGATTAAATGGGTATAATCCTACATTTTGTTATAGTTCAGTGACTGCTTTTAAAGTATTCTCAGATTTGGCATTATTCAATATATTCTCGAGATCACATCAATAGTCAAACCTACCGATGGGGATCTTTCCATGTCATGATGTCTTGATTTGGACAATGGTTGTTTTATTTCGTTGGACACTTAAATTCGTGGATAAAGTCATCCAGGAAAACCACGAAAATTGGTACCCCACAAATAAAAGTACTTTCACAGTATTGACTTACATTTCAGGTTCTCCGATTTGGATGGAAAGAATAGACATATTGTTCTGCAGGGGAAAGTCCCTCATCCGTTTGCCATGACAATATTTGAAGACTGGGTCTATTGGACTGACTGGAATCATCTGTCTGTAGAAAAGGCCAATAAATACACTGGTGCCAACCATACAGTCATACAGAAACTACCACATAGACCAATGGATATACATATTTATCATCCCCTTAAACAGCCACTGTGTAAGTCAATTCTACAAAAATACTTCAGCAAAGCACCCAATTTTACAAAATCTATTCTGTCACATTGATACTAGGATACACTGTTAATTCAGATTTTTTATGTGATTTATTTTTTTATTGTTAACCATTTTGTTTAGGGGATACTTTATTTCGAGTTTTACCCTTACTTGTTCAGTTTGCAGCTATTTAATTTCACGATTTTCTAATTAAGTTGATGCAGTTTTAAACTAAGGAAAGATCTAATTTTCTAATCACAAAATTTGCGAAAAATAAATCGCTCACAAAATAAGTTTTGGGAAAATCACAACAATGTAGGCATTGCAAAAATAAAAACATGCACTTTACATGTAGATCAGGGCTTCAAAAACGGTCATATATTCCGAACATTTGTGTAATGTCCGGTAAAAGTCTGGCTGGGCAAAGCATGAAACGGTCATATACATTTTAGTTTTCAATGCTTTTTCGGTCATTTTAACATAATTCATGATCTTTTTGACCTAACCTTTTGCCTTTAACATCCACACATTTCCGGTCATAAAAGTGACATGATGATTAATTACTATCAAAACAACCCCTACTTCAATACTTTCTAATTTTAATCAAAGCTAATTAGTTGTTGGACAGGTGATATCTACCTGTTCAGGTGACAGGTAAACTATGTTCAGTACAGGACATCGTATAAATTGATCGGTCTATTCACAATTATTTTCTTACATTTCAGCGGTCTGTAGCTCATTGATTTAGTCCAAAAGATTAAAATTATAAGAAATTAGTTTATCTACATGATTTGATGAAAAATTTTAAAAGGTTTAAATGAAAAATCGTCAGAACTACGTTGAATGAACTAGAACACGTGTGCGCATGTGCAAAGGTGGGAAATTTAATTATGCATCCTTTATTTCTTCAAAATGCTAAAATTATCATTGATACCTGTATCTAAACGTTCATTTCAAGTATTTTGTTGAAGAAATAAAGTGGAAAGAGCTTTTTCACTCAGTCATGCTTTGTAAACGTACACGGATTTTACGTATCCATTTATGGTCCATGTTTTACCATTGTCAAGTCAACATCCGGTTTTAGAAAAACGTGATTTTAAAAACGAAAATAAAGTTTCTGACATGTCATTTTGCACAATTAAAGAGTCTATGGCAGATATGAGCACACTGTGCACACTTTGAATGATGCACTGCCAATTTAACAGTTTCATATCAAAGTAAAGTTTAAAATCGTTTTTTAATCTAATGTCATTATCATTGGAATGGCCATCTGATTACCATAATTGCCTTTTGTGACTAAGTCTTAAGGGATTAAAATCGGGATCAGATATAAAATGTCCGGCTGGCGCAAATGTTTTTTGAAAACCCTGCTTTAGATTCTGATACCATTAATTGTATGCAGCATATCTGAAATCTAATGCAATTTGTATGTAACAATTATTTTCATTGGCTAAAAGCTGCCGTCAAATCCACAGTTGACCAGGCATACTAAGGTAACTAAGGAGGGACAACCATTTTGAAATGATTGAATCAACAAATGTTCGATTACTACTATATAATTGAAAAAAAACAACACCTACCTCGAATTCGCCTATTTAATGTTATCTTATCCGAATTTGAAGCGTACAGGTAACGTAATAACCTCCAGTTTGTAAGTTTTCATTTGTATGACGTCACGTTTACCCATGACGTCTTGGCGCCACAATCATTCATGAAATGATGAAGTTTTGCGGATTTTATTTATTTGTCAAATTCAGACATTTTTCCAATTTTTATCGTATTATTTCTTTTTGAAATGCATTAGAATTGGAATAACAGTACTGTAGTTGAAAAGTTGCCACCGTCAAATCTACAATTGACTGTGGCAACTCTTCAACTACAGTACTGTTATTCCTGAATTGCAATGATTAAACAATCCCAATAGTCTATGCATGCAATAATTTCTAAATTTACAGTAAATTCATGCATAGATGCCAACCATTACGATTTTCCCGTAATTTTTACGATTTTGTCATCAAAACTACGCTATTACGGTCAATAGTCCAATAATTACGGATTCCTAATCGCAGCCGTTCAATTTTTGAAAAACACGGATTTTTTACATTGCCTTTCCGGCAGGGTCCGGTTTTTAGAAAACTCCAGTTTCAGTTCCATTTTCTCGGGAGTTATCGAGTATCGTTTGGTAACTAACTGACTTCCGAAGAGTCAAACACGCATTTGAACCATTTCATGTTGTGGCTTTCCCCGTTTCTCTTCTTCTCCTTTGCAAAATAAAAATGACTGGGCCGTCTGCCCCCAAAATTAAAAAGAAAGCCAAGGGACAGCGATATATGGCTGAATATTCAATCGAATACCCATGCCTTATAAAGTCAACAAAGGAAAGTTGCGTGTTTTGCACATACTGCAAACAAGATGTAAGTGTTTTGCACGGGGGTCGTGACCACTTCTACTTCAAATTTACCAAAGTATTGTCCTTTCCACCTTAGAATATGCAAGTAGTGTTTGGCAGACCTGTGAAACCAATATAACAGACAAACTGAACAAATTCAACGAAAGGGATTAGCTATATGCCTTAATGTTACCCCAACATCAAGTGTAGAGACTTTGGAAGTAGTTTCTGGAATCCTACCAATACATCTGCGTAGAGAAGACATTGCAACTCGTACACTTGCAAAAATTAACTCGTATGATATCTCCATTCCAATAAAACAAATCCTGGATGATTGGAAAACAATTGACATCCCTGAAAAATATGTATCTCCAGTGGGAAAAATGATTCTTCAGGCAGAAGACATGAAGGTATGTACAGGTGTTGATGTAAATGGTATAGAAGCAGAATTTCAGTTTAATGGGATACAAAGATATAAATCTCCTCCAGATTATTGGAAAAACCTTGGAAATTCCAAATCAAGATCAACAGACCAAAAAAATGTTGGAAAACACATAATAATGGAAAAACTAAGTCATCTTCCAGCAAATTCATGTATAGCATTTACTGATGGGTCCTGTCTTGGTAGTCCTGGCCCTGTAGGAGCAGGTGCTGTCATCTTTCCATCAAATAATCAACCACAAATTGAAATTAGTAAAGCTGTATCCAACATTTCCAAGAAAGGATCAATACTACTCGGAGAACTGATCGCCATTAAACTTGTTGTTGACCACTTTTTGATATCAGAAAACAGACAAAACACAGACTCGATTACACTTTTTTCAGATAGTCAGACCTCAATTGGAATTTTAACTTTAAACTGGAATCAGAGAATTACATCAAAGTCATAAGAGAAATTAAGAAAAACATGAAAGTATTAAAGATGAATGGAATTCCATTAAATTTTGAATGGACACCTGGTCATGCTGATATCCAAGGAAATGACATTGCTGATTCACTGGCCAAAAAAGGAGCTAAAGAAGCTGAAAAAATAGAAGAACCATCAGAAGTAACCAGGCAGGATATAAAACGTGCAGCAAGAGAAAGTGTTTTAAGAAAATGGCAGAACCAATGGGAATCAAGTCAACGTGGCAGAAATTATTACAACTATCATCAAAAAGTTTGTCAGAAAATACCAAAAGATTTACCATCCAAATGGTCGTTTTCAATTACTATAAGTTTGAGAACAGGTTATTGTGATCTAAATGATTATAAATCCAAAATTATACCATCATCAGACAAAAACTGTTCCTGTGGAGAGCCAGAAACTGTAGAACACTACCTTTTACATTGTTCTAACTATGAGGAGGCTAGAGAGAGGATGAGAACATCTATTTACTTTATTACAGGAAATATACACATGGATTTAGACACCTTATTAGGAATCGATGAAGAAGACATTAATAGAGACAATCGAAATGAGATATTGTGCCATCTGGAAAATTATTTAACGGAGTCTGGTAGATTCAAAAACACTATACAGCAAAAAACACTATAAATCTATATCAAAATTAAGTCAAATTTTTTAAGCAGCAGCCACAATTTCAATTAAGTACATGAGTGAACATTACATATTTGAAGAAACTACAAAAGAGGAAACGTACACAAGTGTTTACAGTGTCATTTGGGACACTTACTAAAGACTAAAGACTGTAAAAGGCATGTCGAGTCCAAAAAGCATGAGAGCAATGCAAACCTACAAAATAGCAACTCTAACCTTTTATCTTTTTTTGAAAAAAGAGAATCCCCAATGGAACTCCAAGTCACAAATGCAGAAACGTTATTTACAAATTTTATTATAGAACATAAAGTCCCAATAGCAGTCAGTGACCATGCAGGACCTTTATTCAGGAAAATGTTTCCTGACACTGAAATTGCTAAAAAGTATGGTTGTGCAAGAACCAAAACGTCTGCAATAATTGACAATCTCTCAAGAGACAAAATTGAAACTATTGTGGAGACACTTCAAAAAACCTTTTTTGCATGTGCTACAGATGGCAGTAATGATGTCAACACACAACTATATCCCATAGTAGTTCGTTATTATAATAAAGAAATTGATCAGATAATGACTGCTTTGTTATCAATATATGCCAAGTTGTAATGAAAGTTGTACTGGGGAAAATATTTTCAACTTGCTCAATCAGGAGTTTGTGAAATACAACATACCATGGGGAAATTGTGTTTCATTTGGTTGTGACAATGCGTCAGTGATGACTGGAAAGCACAAGGGTGTTGCTAAATTTGTAGCCGATCAGAATGAAAATATCTATATAAGTGGTTGTCCTTGTCATCTTGTACATATCGCTGCACAGAAAGCAGCTCAGAAAATACCAATAAAATTTGAAGATTTGCTTGTTGATATTTACTATTATTTAGATAAAAGTTCTAAGCGTAATTTAGTATTAAAAATCTGTCAACTGATGTGTGAAATAAAAACCCACAAAATCTTAAAACATGTTTCCACAAGATGGCTTTCATTGGGCAAATGTTTAGAAAGACTTCTTGAGCAGTGGGATGCACTGAAAATGTTTTTTGAACAAGAATATGAGATCGAAAAGAAAAAAAAAGGAAAAACAAAAATTAGCTAGTGAAAAAAAGGAAAAGAAAAATGCTAGCTCAACTGTGACATCTGAAAAAAGTAAGGGCAAAGCAAAATCTGACAAAAATGAAGAAAAACAAAAAACTGATAAAAGAAAAGACAAATCAAAAACTGAATCAAGACCTTCTGGATCAAAAACTAACACCGTTACGGTTTCTAAACCAAGCAATCCATCAACATTTATGGCAAGGCAAGCTTCAAATGACAAAACATCTAAACCTAAACAAAAGGAAGTCATATTGCCATCAAGGGTAGTAAGAGTACACAGATTATTAAGTAGTCAAAAGACCAAGTTGTACTGTCTTTTTCTGAAACAAACAATTCCATTATTTGATTCATTTAACACATTTCTACAGAGTGACAAACCTTTAATCTATATATTAAGGAGAGAAATTCTTGCATTACTAACTGACTTATACACCAGATTTGTGAAGCCTTCATCTATCACATTCACTAGTAATCTGTTAAAAGTTAAATACACTGAAAGAAAAAATCAAAAAAATAGGGAAGACCTTACCATTGGAGCAGAAACCAGAATTCACTTGAGACTTGTCAAACTCACTTCTGAAGAAGAAACAACTTTTTATCAATCCTTCAGAGAGTTTTTTTATGGCTGCTTGTGACTATATAATAAAAAAACTTCCTGTAAATGACCCTCGAGCTCTCTTACACCATGCAGAAGTTGTAGATGTAAAAGTAAGATCAAATCAAAAGTTCTGCTCAGTAGAATATTTTATTGATAAGTTGTCAATGGCACTAGTGTCTGATACTGCATCAGATAAAAACAGCATGAAAGATCAACTAGAAGTCCAATTTGCCCATTATCAAATTGAGAATCTTTCGCCTGACATTACTGATACAGAGCGAATTGACATTACTTGGAATATGATTGCTAAGATTAAGGGAACTGATGGAAAACCAAAATATTCAGAACTGTCTAAACTAATGCTTGGCATACTAGTTATCCCACACAGCAATGCTGACAGTGAAAGAATTTTCAGTCAAGTCAGAAAAAACAGAACTGAAACTCGGCCTAACTTATCAGTGTCAACTCTGTCTTCTTTGATGGTTGTGAAAACTTACATGACCTCCACAGACAAGAAGTGTTATGAACACACTTACACACCAAAACAATTGAAAAGTGCTAAGTCAGCAACATACCAGGCATTACAGAATTGACTGTCCCAGAATTTAATTGACTGTTTTATATATGTTTTAAGTTTGACAGTGTGAACTCATAAAGGATTATGTACAATGTATTTGTCACATTAAAACATTTAACTTTACTATTCTTTTTTATAAAATTACTTCCAACACCCAAGTTGAAGTATTGTCATTGATATAAGATGTACTAAAATCAAGGGACATACAAAATATATACTAGTAAATTAAAAGGACATGCCAGTAAACATTAACAAATTCCAATAAACAAAAACAATGGTACAAAAATGTCAATCAAAATGTCTATTAGAAACAAGACTAATTATGAACAACTTACGAATGGAATACATACTACAGATAACATATGTTAAGAGACATGTTTTTGCACATCTTTTTGCATCCATTCGTCAGTGTTTATTTTGGTAAATGCATGTTTTTGAATGATTACTGAAAAGTTTTCAAAATTACTGAAAGTTTGATAGATTGTTACTGATTGTGTCAAAAGGGGGTTGGCATCTATGTTCATGCATGAAAATAAGAATATGTAATAAACATCAATGGAGAGTCCTATCAACATGAACAAGACAAGTTGACTAACAGTATAATGTCGTGAAATTTCGCACTAGTAATTTTACTGTGACATTTTACTGTTTATTTAAATGCTTTGAATGTTCATAGGCATGCAATTCAAATAAAGAACCCATCAAAGATTGAAAAGCCTCATTTATTGTCCAAACTGTGAACAATACCTAACCTTCATACAATTTCAATTTACAGTAATTATTTTTCAGCTAGTGTCTTGCTCCTTTCAGATAAAACATGATCTTAAAAAATTCCTTGGTGTATTGAACATAAAAATATAATGTGAGCCATTATCAGGTATGTGTTCAAAACTTGAAATTTTGTGCTCATGATTAATTTTAACGTTAGAAAGATTATATGCCAAAAATGTTTTTTTTTACCTGATTTGAAGGTAAATTGACTATAGAAATATAGTAAAGCGAAGAATGATGCCTATGGATTAGATTCTCTTTCCTATAAATTGTATTTTGAATTTTTCAGGGTCAAATCCTTGTGGAGATAACAATGGTGGATGTAGCCATCTTTGTTTGATCTCGCCTGATGGATCCTTCACATGTCGATGTCCAAACTATTTCAACATGGCCTCGGACAACAAAACATGTATAGCTAACTGTACCTCCTCACAGTTCAGATGTGGTATATCTGACGATCGGTGTATACCAAATGTATGGAAATGTGACGGAGAAAAAGACTGCAAAGATAACTCTGATGAACCAGCAACTTGTCGTAAGTTCTATATTTTTCTTATTTTTCTTACTTTCATTGACTGTCTTTACTGTATAATAGACTAAATGTGATTCACAGAATATAGTAATTTACAGAATTTATGAAAATGATAATATTAAAGTCAGAATTTTTAACAATCTCCATGCAAACATATTGTAATATGATCAGGACTATTCCATAAAAATGTATGTGGGGGGTACGAAGGGACTATTAAAATATCGCTACAACCAAAAATCATTTTTTAGATAATTTTGCATAATGGTAAAAGACACATACTGATAAACGACCCATGACCCAAATTCAATAACTAAAATGAGTTTCAGAATTAACTTTTAGTCTATATAAAAATAAGGAGATGTGATACCGTTTGTATAGATTATCGGGTTTTCTACACATTGATATCGTAAAGTATCAGCCGCGAGCCACAATGTTAACCTTTTTGGCGTGCGAGCGTAGCGAACGAGCTAAAAAGTTTCACATTGTGTCGAGCGGCTGATATTTTACGATATCTATACGTAGAAAACCCGATTATCTGTTTATCGTTATATTAATGGTATTTTTTCCTCTCCCAAAGACAGTTTTACGCTTGACGAAAGCAAGCTTGATAACGTATCCTCTCACATTGTGACGTCGATGATAACTTCTCCTCTCACACTGTTACGTCGCTGATAATGCCTGGTCTCGTTTTGAAGTCTTGATACGAGGATTACTGTGCGACAGAGCAGGGTGATATAGACGTAGGGAAGGACGATAAAGCGAGTTATTTTATTGGGGTGTAAATTTTAGCTTATTTTGGCAGATAGAACAAAATCGCCAAAATAAATTACGCCAAATTAAAGGTGTACATGCAAAGGTATTGATAAAATATTAGAATCTGCCAAAATAATAAACGCCAAAATATTTAGTATACCTTATTCAATGAAAATCGCGAAATTTTACAACCGCGAAAATAACCCACTATATGGTATGTGTGCCAATGAGCAAAATCATTAGTTTTGATTTTTTTTAGGAATACTTGGGAATACTTATCTACCGGGTAGTATAGAGTTATAATATGCGTCACACCTTTCCACCATGAAGTATTGATGTAAGCAACTGAAAATGAATGTACTACCTTCAACATTTTGGTTTCACATGCATTTCTAAATTTTTGAATGTATGAATCTATTTTTAGCTGCCAATGAGTGTGCTCCAGGACAGTTCCAATGTAAGAACAATAACTGTACCTATGCCTTTAGGGTGTGTGACTTGGTAGATGACTGTGGTGACGGCAGTGACGAGGCTAACTGTGCTGACAGAGCCTGCTATAGCTGGCAGTTCAAGTGTGGCAATAATAAATGTATACCGCAAGGCTGGGTCTGTGATGGAGATGATGATTGTGGCGATAATAGTGAAGAGCTTGGGGCTCATTGTGGTAAGAAAAAAAGTAAACTAACAGAAATACTGAACTAAGATAGTTTGAAATTTAAATATAAGATTAATACCATGATTTCTATGTTTGAAATTAGGAAAATACATAACTGTATGCTGTGATCACATGATTTCTGTTCTAGGTAACCAAACATGTGACCCAAGTAAATTCACATGTGATAATGGTAAATGTATTCCAGAGGCTTGGAAATGTGATTTTGATGATGATTGTGGTGATAATTCGGATGAGAAGAAAGAATGGAAGTGTGGTAAGATACATAATATAACTGGTCACGGCACCATTTTAAAACACAATGTCATTTTTGTGGTTAACCTAGTATTGGTATTGAAATTTGGATAGAGGTTGAATTCCATATATTAAAATCAAGTAAAAAACTTGTAATAAATCACTTTAAGTATAAATGTCACATTCTAAGAAAGAGAACTAAATTGTGAAAAGTTATAAGTAATTTGTATGTTCTGACTTAAGTGATGAAAGTTATAATTTAAAAAAAAAAAACTAAACACTAAAAGTTGAATCTAATGTAAAGTTAAACGTTTTGTTTTCCAGCTAACAGAACATGTCCTGATGGCTGGTGGAAATGTGAAAGTAATTATCGCTGCATACCTGACTGGCAGAGATGTAACGGAGCAGATGACTGTCGTGACAATTCTGATGAAAAGGAAGAGAACTGTCCACCATGTCATGAGACGGGAGATTTCACATGCAAAGATAAGAAATGTATCCCTATACGCTGGCGATGTGATTTTGACAATGACTGCCCAGATGGTAGTGATGAAGACAAGGCTATGTGTTGTAAGTATTCCTTGTTATACAATAAAACCTGTATAAAAAAGTCTCCCTTTCATATTTGGTGTAAAGATTGTTAGAGTTTATCTCCAAATTTTTGTCGATATATGCCAAATTAAGATAAAGTTTTACTTTCCCTAAGTACTTTATACGTCTTACAAATTTAAGAAGATGTAGTATAATTGCAGTTGAGATGATTCTCTGCAGGAAAAATTAGCAGCTACAGGTCCCGTACATTCCTCAACTATAAGCAAATCTCAACCACATAGCAATAACATATAGTATAACTGTACGATTTTACTTTTACTTTTTTTTTCTGACAAACTGTAACTAACGTAGTTTTGCGGTATGGGCTTTGCTCATTGTTGAAGGCCGTACGGTGACCTATAGTTGTTAATGTCTGTGTCATTTTGGTCTCTTGTGGACAGTTGTCTCAATGGCAATCATACCACATCTTCTTTTTTATATTATAAAAGTCTATAAATCTAGTAAAAAGTTTGTTCAGACAATAAACGAGAAAATATATTTTCAGTGTCAATTTTAAAAACAAAATACTTGTAAGAGATGTGTTTGTACTTAATTGCCTTTTTATTAGCTAATCTTTAATTTGCTACACCTATCTCCTTGCAATTTTATATATCTAATAAAAAATCTGAATTTACAGTAACTTTCAAATGTACCTAAACAACTGGTTGGGGTTGAGAAAAGTTTTTAAACACAAATATTATTCACTATTTCAGCTGCCTTATACCGCAACTGCTCAGAATCAGAATTCAGATGTGACAATGATAAATGTATCCAAGGAAAATGGCGCTGTGACCATGACAACGACTGTGGTGATCTTAGTGATGAAAATCCTAATTTCTGTAAAGGTAAAACAACAATTCAGAAACAGTGTTGCATTATGGGAAAGTAAAATTCAAAAATAATTGCGAAAAATCTATAGGGTTATATTCGCAATAATTGAAACTCACATTTTAAAATATCTTAATATGAATTAAATTGAATTTTTCGCAAAAATTAAAATTGCGTTTTAGTCTAGAATGATGAAATCGCAATGATAAATGCACACAATAATTTCTGAATTTACAGTACTGACGTTCCTTTGACAGCTCTATCAAGCGTGAAATTAAACACACACCTACTGTAAATAATGCACAGGCATATAAAAAAAGATAAAAATAACATATGAGTGATAAACATTATAGAATATTGACATTCCAAATCTTAGTACTATGACGTAAGCGTTTCACTCTTTTTTATATAAATAAATAATAAATACAATATTTATAGAGCGCATTATATAATGACAAAAATTACTCTAAGCGCTTCACATTAAAAAATATATAAAATACAAAAATACATAAATCATAGATTACAAAGCACTATCTTAAAAAGAATTAAACAAGCAAATAAAAATTTATAAGATACTTATAAAAGAAATAAAAATGCATGTACTCTAAAATATATAAAACTGTCTAAAACTAATGCAGTCAATTAAAAGTATATAAAAACTACAAGAAATCCTTAAAAGCAGTCCGAAATAAATGAGTCTTGAGTTGCTTTTTGAAAACATCTAAGGAATTTACACTCCGTAAAGACGGTGGCAAATTGTTCCAGAGTGTAGGCGCAGCCTTGTCAAAACGCCTCTCACCGTAGCTTTTCGTTCGAACGTCATTTGGAGGATGAAGGAGCATACTATTTTCCGACCTGAGGGATCTACTTGGCTTGTATGGCGTAATTAAATTTTGAAGGTAACTCGGAGCCTTGCCATGCTGTGCTTTGTACACATATAAAATAAGTTTGTATTGGCAACGGTAATGTATGGGTAGCCAGTGTAACGAAATTAAAACAGGTGTAATTGAGTCAAATTTCCTTTTTCGTGTTATCAAACGTGCTGCTGTGTTTTGTACCCGCTGCAATTTACTGATAATGTTGGTGTTAGTACCGTACAACAATGCATTGCCATAGTCCAGCCTTGATGTTACTAGGGAGCATACTAGTGTTTTACAGGCTTCAACAGAAATAAGAGATCGAATTCTACCAATATTCCGAATTTGGTAAAAACAGGCCTTAGTGATCGCACTGGCTTGATGTTCCATACTGATGGTTTTATCAAAGTACATTCCCAGATTTTTCACACAAGAAACGTCGCTCAACACTGTTCCATCAAATGTCAGACGAAAATCTGAAAGATGCTTCAATTGATGTTTTGGTGCAAAGATAATTAATTCAGTCTTGTCTTCATTAAGTTTAAGCATATTGGCACTCATCCAATCACCAATATCAGACAAACATTTTTCTAGGCGTTTGGACAGATCGCTCCAGTCTCCTTTCGGTTTTATAATTTGATACACCTGAGTATCGTCTGCGTACGAATGGTATGACATTCCGTGGCGTCTACAAATTTCGCCTACTGGTTTTGCAAAAATACAATATAGTTTCGGCCCTAAGACCGAGCCCTGCGGTACACCAAAGTCGAGTTTGATATCGTCAGATTGTACTGATCCTATAGCAACACGTTGAGTTCTGTTTATAAGATACGATTTTAACCATAGCAAAGCATCTCCGGTAACGCCAAAAGAATATTCCAAACGATCAAAAAGAATCTGATGGTCGATGGTATCAAAAGCGGCCGATAGATCGAGCATGAGCAAAACGGCACAACAGTTATTATCTAATGCATAGGCAATATCGTGATGAACACGTAAGAGTGCAGTTTCCGTGGAATGACATGTACGGTAGGCTGACTGAACACTATCATGTAGAGAATGTGAACTCATGTGATTTTCTAGTCGAATGTCGACAACCTTTTCCAGTGTCTTTGAAATGAAAGGTAAGTTGGAGACTGGTCTGTAGTTTTTGAGTACCTCTTTATCTAGATTTGGTTTCTTAAGTAATGGTCTCACAACAGCTTGTTTGAACGACAAAGGTACACATTGTTCTGATAGCGACTTGTTGACTATATCTGTGATTGACGGCAACAAATGATCCACACAAGGCTTAAGAAGTTTTGTTGGTAACGGATCAAGTTCGCAAGACTTTGTAGGAGCAGCCAAGATAATTTTACGAAGTTCGTCATTTGAAACTGGCGATAACGATCTTAATGGTTTACCTTCGAATTTTATATCAGCTCTCATTGGATCACGGTTGTAATGTGCTGCATCATTCTTAGCCGTGAGATTGTCACGAATGGCACTTATTTTTCCAACAAAAAATTCACAAAATTTGTCAGCCAGAACTTTTTCATCTTTATGCGAAGGTAGTATGATTTCTCGCCTATTGCCCATTAAGTCATTTGTCAAACGATGTAATTGCTTTTGATCATGTTCTATCTCGGATATTTTTGTTGAAAAATAGTCCTTCTTGGATTTAAGGAGAAGCTTGCTTGCTTTCAGACAGGTCTCTTGAAATATTTGACGATGAACTGTCAAATTCGATTTCCGCATTCGTCGTTCTGCTTTTCGACGGTCTCTCTTAGCTAAGCGGAGTTCGTCTGTATACCACTCAGTGTTAGGACGCATTATGATGTTCCTCGATTTTAATGGTGCATGCCTATCGATGATTGAACTAAGCTCAGTGTTATACAGGTTTACTATATTTTCAACCGGCCCTTTACGATTTTGAACTATTTTAGTGCTGCTCAAATCTTGTATGAAGTCAGTTGTTTTGATGTCACTAAATTTGCGATAAGACACGGTATGTCGTTGTTTCGGGGGCTTTGAGATCTTCAATGATGTAAACAAAGCTAGGTGATCACCAGAAAGATTACCATTCTGATCGAATAGACATGGGTCCTTAATGGATGGAGATGTTTGCACTAGCGTGCTGTTGTCTCTTGTTATAACGACATCAAGTGTGTGGCCCTTATTGTGTGTTGGTCCTTGGACCTGTTGTACCAGTCCATGGTCGAGAAGAGTTTCATTGAATTTATCACCAGTATTTACAGTTCAATAAGAAATCTTATTCATTTTTTTTATCCAAGTTTGTGTTCTCTGACTCTAATTTTTCAGAATAGTTAAATGTATAAAAAAAAATAATCATATTTTATTGAAATCTGTACATTTGTTAGTTTAAAACATCAAGAACCATTACCTTATCTCGGCCTCGTTAACATTAGTAAATAACATATTTATACAGTTGTTAGTATTTGTTAGTATTATACATTCAATTTTCAATTATTACAGACTAGGGGAATAGCTCTGGTAGCATGGATGGAGAAGATTATATTCGGACACATAAAAACACATCTGCTTCCATTTTCTACATTTTAATCAGACAAAGATGACGTCACAAACATAGATACAAAATACTGACAAAAGGGGAACAACTCTCTCTTACAAACAGAAACATAATCTGACCATACATACTGATATATAACACAATATTTGAAAAAAAAAAAATTTATACCATGTCAGTAAATTCAAAAAGAAAGAAGTTTACCATTAAGATTTTCAAACATAATTATCTGTATAACAAATGCACAGGTTTTGAAAATATATATATATATATATATAACTCGTCTAAACATCAACCCAACAATGTTAGATCTGTAAATTTGCTTTCGCAAATTTTGGTTCTTCCCTCGCCGGGATTCGAACCCATGCTACTGTGATATCGTGACACCAAATCGCCTGCACTGCAGCCGTCCCGCTAGACCACACGACCACCTGGGCTCTCAAAAAAAGAGCTTTCGGTGGGCATGTGTTACCTTTCCACGTCAGTTTTAATCTAGCGGCGTACTACAGTACATGATATATAAGGCATGAAGATGTTATTGTTACAGATCAGCTAAATTATCTATAGTAAAGGATCCTACAAATTAATGTAAGATACAGTCACAGAAAATAATTATATTCATAAGTACGTCTGAGTCAGTGACAACCCTACAACAGATGTATCCATCGGATCGCCATCAATGATGGTGATACATGGCTGTGTACATAATGTATATACAACTCGTCTAAACATCAACCCAACAATGTTAGATCTGTAAATTTGCTTTCGCAAATTTTGGTTCTTCCCTCGCCGGGATTCGAACCCATGCTACTGTGATATCGTGACACCAAATCGCCTGCACTGCAGCCGTCCCGCTAGACCACACGACCACCTGGGCTCTCAAAAAAAGAGCTTTCGGTGGGCATGTGTTACCTTTCCACGTCAGTTTTAATCTAGCGGCGTACTACAGTACATGATATATAAGGCATGAAGATGTTATTGTTACAGATCAGCTAAATTATCTATAGTAAAGGATCCTACAAATTAATGTAAGATACAGTCACAGAAAATAATTATATTCATAAGTACGTCTGAGTCAGTGACAACCCTACAACAGATGTATCCATCGGATCGCCATCAATGATGGTGATACATGGCTGTGTACATAATGTATATACAACTCGTCTAAACATCAACCCAACAATGTTAGATCTGTAAATTTGCTTTCGCAAATTTTGGTTCTTCCCTCGCCGGGATTCGAACCCATGCTACTGTGATATCGTGACACCAAATCGCCTGCACTGCAGCCGTCGTCTAGCGGGACGGCTGCAGTGCAGGCGATTTGGTGTCACGATATCACAGTAGCATGGGTTCGAATCCCGGCGAGGGAAGAACCAAAATTTGCGAAAGCAAATTTACAGATCTAACATTGTTGGGTTGATGTTTAGACGAGTTGTATATACATTATGTACACAGCCATGTATCACCATCATTGATGGCGATCCGATGGATACATCTGTTGTAGGGTTGTCACTGACTCAGACGTACTTATATATATATATATATATATATATATTGTTTTTTTATATTAAATTTCTTTTTTTCTTATTTGCACATGAACATAATAATTTACACACATTTGTATGCATAATAGTTATATACACTAAAAAGAAGATATATAATATATTTAATAAACACAGCTGTTTTAGTTTGATACATAACAGATTATTTTTACCTCCTCAGACCCCAACATTTTACAGTAGTCATCTGTAAATCAACTAATAAAAAAAAGAGGCCTTAATTATTCTGATTTATTTTTAGTATACCACCATTGTGCATTCGATCAGTACCAATGTGCTAGTGGTCATTGTATCCGTCAGAAAAGTGTCTGCGATGGAATGAGAGACTGCCGAGACAATTCTGATGAGAATGATTGTAAACCTAGATTCCCTGGGGGTAGATACTGCCCCGCTAACAAGTTCCAATGTGATAACCATGTAAGTATCTGATGAGAATGATTGTAAACCTCGATTCCCTGGAGGTAGATACTGCCCGGCTAACAAGTTCCAATGTGATAATCATGTAAGTATCTGATGAGAATGATTGTAAACCTCGATTCCCTGGGGGTAGATACTGCCCCGCTAACAAGTTCCAATGTGATAATCATGTAAGTATCTTCTATGACCACATAAATATCATCCACCAAAAAAACAAATGTGTTTGTTTACGGAACCCCTAGAGTTTGTAACTTTTCCCACTGAAAGTAGGGCAAATTATATGTTTCTGCCCCACCCACAATAGTAGAGAGCATTATGTTTTCTGGTCGTTGCGTCCGTCTGTTCGTCTGTCCGTCTGTCCCGCTTCAGGTTAAAGTTTTTGGATGAAGTTGAAGTCCAATCAACTTGAAACTTAGTACACATGTTCCCTATGATATGATCTTTGTAATTTTAATGCCAAATTAGAGTTTTTACCCCTATTTCAAGGTCCACTAAACATAGAAAATGATAGTGGGAGTGGGGCATCCGTGTACTATGGACACATTCTTGTTACTAGTATTATTCTTCACACTGATGTTCTGTTTGTTCAACCACTAGCATGACGTAAAAAAATTCTCGACAAGTAGTGTATAAAACATAAGTAAATGCAGTTTTGTATCTGATTCTGGAAATGTCTGAGACCATTTCTAGGTGTGCAACAGACCAGCCCTATTTAATTGGAAAGTTATGGTTACTTCCCATATTTTTTTGGACCTACTTGGGGTTACAATTGAATTAAATAGATGTGGTTTGAGTGGCAATGAGACAACTTTTCACTTAATGACATCAATGTAAGCATATATAACCTTTATCAACACACACAACCCAGGGGGGTATTCAGAATGTTTGAAAGGAGGGGACTATTTTCTAGAAAGAGGAATATATACTGTCAATAAGAATGATTAAATCTTTTGGACAATATTTTACTAAAAATCATAAAAATTGTATGACACGTGAAATTTTATTTTTGGCTGATCAAAAGGGAAGTACACACTTCCTGACTCTGCTGGACTGAAACTGTAAGTCTGCTACAAAATGTGCCTTTGATGCAATGTAAATCATTGTTGCCTACCTGCCAAATTTTTTAAATGCACATGGGGATTTGACATGCAAGATGGCTCTCATAGTCCTACATAAACACTCAAGGGGGCCTCAAATATATATTTTTGGTTTTGTTTGCTTTTTCATACTTTTTCAAGCCTAATGCCATTGTAAAATTATTTTTTTTGTTTAAAATTGTGGTTAAAATTGCTTTTTCATAATTTCTATTTGGGAGGCTTAATGGGGGAAATCCCCTGCAATTTGTGACAGTTAGCAGGTATAAATTTATATTGTAAATGCGATTTGCCTTACAAGGGTCAGATTATTTGCCAATGGTTATTAAAAACACCTAAATTTTTTATTTTAGTTGTGTATACCAAAGATCTGGCGATGTGATGGTGTTGACGACTGCGGTGATTCTTCAGATGAAAAAAGGTCGGTGTGTGACCTGATAGATTGTCCGGACACGACAAGGTATCGATGTGATAACATGAAGTGTATACCTAAATGGCGAATCTGTGACAAGGTAGATAACTGTGGAGATGGAAGCGATGAAAATAATCATCAAATGTGTAAGTTTTGATATACAGTGGATTCTTATAATTTTATGCCCCACCTTCTATAGTAGAGGGCATTATTTTTTGTGGTCTGTGGGTCTGTCCGTTCCTCTGTCTGTCCTGCTTCAAGTTAAAATTTTGGGTCAAGGTAGTTTTTTGATGAAGTTGAAGTCCAATCAACTTGAAACTTGTACACATGTTCCTTATCGTATGATCTGTCTAATTTAAATGTCAAATTATATTTTTTTACCCCAATTTCACGGTTTACTGAAGATAGAAAATGATAGGGCGAGTGAGGCATCCGTGTACTGTGGACACATTCTTGTTTTTCATTAATTTTCATGGATATTAATTTTTCGTGGATTGCGGGAATCTTGCATTTACGTGTGTATTTGTTTTTTCGTATTTTGTTTACCGATCTCTGAATACAAATCCTATAGAAAAAGTGGAATTTGTTCATTATTTGACTTCGTGCTTTACCTGTACCAACAAAAACCACGAAAAAATTGGTATCCAACGATTAATAATAAGGAGTCCACAGTACAGTGAAACCTGTATATAAAATTAACACTTAAACTTGGAAAGAGGTGACCAAATATTAGGCCTTGGTTTTACTGTAAATTTGGAAAGATGGATAAGTTAATGAGCTTATAGGGAAGGAAACCTTTAAATTGGGGTTCAAATGCATAGGTATCAGTATAGCTAGACAGGTGACCTAACAAGACAGTGTTATGCTTATTAGAGTTGTCCTTTAAATTAGGTCTTGGTTGACTCAAGTACAATTAGAGTTCTTTTCTCTACAGGAAATTGTCCTGTAAAATCTTGTCAAATCGTTAGCAAAATATGAAATTCATTACTTATATATATATTAAATTTTGTGTTTTTCAACAGTTTATATTTTTACATTTGTTTAACCAAAAATATGTTCCCTCACAGGTACTGCCCTACAACAGTACTGTAAGCTGACAGAATACAGATGTGCTAACAAACGCTGTATCTCAGCAACCAAAGTGTGTGATTCTGTCAATGATTGTGGTGATGCGTCTGATGAGAAAGGATGTCGTAAGTATTAAAAAAATTGGTGCTATGACCTATTAAAGAGGGTAGAAATGACCTTTACCGTCAGGCGTCAAATGTTGTTTTCTGGCTACTTTTAAAGGCAAATGGTGTTTTTTTTTAGGCTGCTGTTATCCATCAAATTGGTTAAAATTTTAGTATGATACATCAAAATATCCTTATTGTGATTTGTTAGAAGTCTCTAATAAATATCATTACTAATATTTTTGGGGAAAAAATAACATAATACGTCAAAATCAATGGAATTTTTTATTTTCTTAAAGAATGTGAAACTTTTATTGTCATGCACCACAAATTAACAATGGGAGGGGACACTCAACTAAAATGGGAGAGTTTTTTTTTTTTCATTGTATGTAAATAAGTGTTTTACATAGTGTAAATTCAGAAATTATTGCATGCATTTATTTTGTATCAATGGTTCTGATGGGATGACAGTTAGCGTAAAATTCTCTATCTCCTTGTCTGTAACTAAGGAAGCCGACATTTTGAATTGCTGAATGTATTGACATGTAATTTCTACAATAATAAGCCAAAAAACTCGCATGTTGCACCTAAAAATCTTCTTTTTATCAAATTTTATTACATTCTGAAGCGGCACAGAAACCAGAAAACGCCCGGTGTTTATGTTTGACGCCGGAAGCATACATATGACTTCACCTAAAGCTTCAAATACAATACAGTTATCTCTTAATTATTGCATGCATTTATTATTGCTATTTTTGAAGAATATATAAAAATGAGATATTAATTATTGCAATTGCTGGAAAATATGAATAGAGATATAAACATATAAGAATGTTAGTTCTTATTATTAAGATAATCAACATGTCACATGATTCCTGTTTATATTTCCTCACAAAAATTTCTGATTTTCTAGTATCATAAAAAAGAAGATGTGGTATGATTGTCAATGAGACAACTCTCTACAATAGATCAAATGGCACAGAAATTATAACAGCTATAGGTCCCTGCAGGGCCTTCAAAAATTAGCAAAACCCATACCACATAGTCAGCTATGATTATGAAAGGCCCCTTAATCACAAATGTAAAAAAAAGACCATGTGGGGGCTCTATATAGCCAGTCAAGGTAAAAATAACTTTAAAAGTATGTAAAAAATTCAAACAAGAAAACAAATGACCTAATTAATGTACAAAAAATGATAAAAAAAAATATGTAACACAGCAACAAACAACAACCATTGAATTAGTATATTTGACTTTTAGATAAAGGTGTAGGCCATGTGAACTGTACAGTAAATAAAGGAAATTGTCAACAACTATGTTCAGATTTAGTAGATGGTGGTTACTTCTGTTCCTGTAAACAAGGATTTACAATATCAACAACAGACAAGAAGTCCTGTGAAGGTAGGTTTATGGTTCATAGTCTGTAACATATTCTTGATATATATACATCATATGCTTTTAAGCCATGAACTACATGAATACAATTTGGGCTGATTGCATTGCATTTTTATATAATTTAATTTTAGATGTAATGCATCTTCAGATAAGCTGACAGTGTGTAAAATGTTGTCTATCAGCTCATAGACATAATTTTAAAATTTGACTGTGACATTGTCAATGATTTTTCATGATTAATTCTGGCTTAAAATGGAATTAAGAATTAAATGATCAAAAATTACTGTTATATTTTTTCTGTCTTTTCAAAAATAACATAAAAATGTGGTGCACACTTTAAAATAACCTGCTATACAGTATATATAGTGTGCACCAAATTTAAGATAATTAAGTCATTCCTTAAATAAATATAAGAAGATGTGGTATGATTGCAAATGGGACAACTCTCCATGAGACCAAATGACACAGAAATTAACAACTATAGGTCACTGTACTGCCTTCAACAATGAGTAAAACCCAAACATTGTATGAATGACCTTTTAGTCATTTTATAAAAATCTGCATATAAATTTGCCTTTCTGATACATGGTCTAACCAAATGGATTACAGTTATTATTGTTAGAAATCAATGACCAAGGTTTATACTTCTTGTCATGTATTTATAAAATGATATTGAGAGTAATCTGTTGATGTGCAAAAGAAGCAAAGACAAATTATTTTGTATTTATTCATGACACAAATCATCAACAAGAAAAGATCTGAAATTTGTCAATTTGTCTCTTGGCTCCCTTAGCCTTAAGGGTTAATGCCCCCCAAATGATGATTTCACAAAAAAAATAAATGTAATTTTTGCCTGAACTGTAGTAGATAAACAATTGAAGGTAATAACTGAATCCAAATGAAAAAGATGTTTAACCTTGAAAAATTGGAGATGACCTCTATTAACAATTTTGATTTTATCTAAATTTGTTTTTAGATTTTGATGAATGTTCCTCTTGGGGAAATAACTGTACACAGATATGCAGGAATGTCAAAGGGTCATACAAATGTGAATGTCACGAAGGTTTCCAGGATGTTAGTAAAACAAGTAGCAAAAATGGTGGACAGTGCAAAGCTGCAGGTAAGGTCAAAGGTCAAAGTTCATTATACAAATCTGAATGTTGCATAGGTTTTCAGGATGTTAGTAAAACAAGTAGCAAAAATGGTGGACAGTGTAAAGCTGCAGGTAAGGTCAAAGGGTCATACAAATGTGAATGTCACGAAGGTTTCCAGGACGTTAGTAAAACAAGTAGTAAAAATGGTGGACAGTGCAAAGCTGCAGGTAAGGTCAAAGGTCAAAGTTCATTATACAAATATGAATCTTGCATAGGTTTCCAGGATGTTAGTAAAACAAGTAGCAAAAATGGTGGACAGTGTAAAGCTGTAGGTAATGTCAAAGGTCAGGAAGATTTTCAGGAGGTCGGTAGGACTGGTGATAAAATGGTGGACAGTGTGAAGCTGCAGGTAAGGTCAAAGGGTCACTTAAATATGAATGTCACGAAAGGTTTCCAGGATGTTAGTAAGACAAGTTGTAAAAATGGTGGACAGTGTAAAGCTGCAGGAAAGGTCAAAGGTAGTATATCACCAGGATTTCAGAAAGACTGACAATAAAAATGGATGACAATGAAAGGCTTACGTGACTTGAGTACTTTTTTCAAGATAAAACATTAGACAGGTATCATATTTATATTTGATTGACATATTAAATAGTGATAAACAGCCTTGTACATGTCATAAACAAAACGTAAAGATACAATGCAAATGACTGTGTAATTTTGATGTGTAAGTTAAAGTCAATTGCATTGGTTTGTAATTTTCTTTTAATATTTACACCAAGATGACACAAAATGAAATTGGATAAGCTGCATTTATCATACTTTTCAATAAAATTTGATTAATTTTCTGATAGACCCCCTCCAAAATTATTGAATACTATCATTTTGCATAACCTCTGAACTTGATAAACTAGCTTACGAAAGCACAATATAAGGTTCATGAATTGATATCAATTAAGTGCATCAGAAACATTTAGTCATACTAAGCTCTATAAAAGATACAAGTTCATGATTATCTCCCTTTCTGAATATTAAAATTCTTAACTAAACTTTCTCAATAAAAGTCTTCGAAGTATTGAGCATTTGTTCATGGATTATCAATAATGTTTCAATTACAAATATCAAAAATTAACTAAACACAATCATAATGGCAATCAAGGGCACACAATTACAATTCATTATACATACCATAAAGAAGTATTAAAGGGCAAACAATTTCACAGCAAAATGTCATCCTCTAGTAGGAAAAACACAAAGACTTGCATTTGAACCATACTGAATTTATCAGAGCCTTATAATTAAAATATGAAACACATCTTTCATAGTATGAATATTTCAGAAATATTTCATGGAAGCCATAGATTGTTGGAAATTTACACATGGCCTTGGCCGTGATATTTGAATTTTATCCTGAGCATTAGCGAGGGATAAGATTAAATGAATATCACAGCCCAGGCCATGTGTAAATTTCCAACAATCTATAGCTTCCATGAATTATTACGATTCTAATAGGACAAATATGGTCATTAAAAACTGAAGCAATGGTTGGAATGTTGTGTGTGTAGCTGTTCTTTTTTACACCCGTTTCGATAAAGCTCAAACATTCATAAAATCGGTAGCTTGCAAGGATTGTTTGGTGAATAATGGCTAGAAAAAAATTTGCTTAATTCATTTGATTTTTTAAATTCTCAAACCCAACATTTGCCATTTTTAATTTACATATTTTTCTCGTAAGCTACCATCAAATCCAAAGTTGAAATTTCGTAACAAAGGAGCCGCCATGTTGACTTGCTGAAATCAGTAAATATGCGAAAAATGCAATAGAATAGAAAATAAAACAAAACCTACCATATAAATCAATTTTAATACAATATTATACGAATTTCGATGGTACATGTATCAGAAAATGTTTAACTGTAGCGATTTCATTTGTATGACGTCATGTTTTGAAATGACTTACATACGTCAAAAACATTAAAATACTTTCGCGGAATTTTATTTTATTTTTATTTTGTTGATTTCTCCAAGCTCTTGTGCATTACTTCTTTTTATTATGCATCTGAATAAGAATAAAAGTTAATTTGTCTTTATTTGACTGCAATTTTTAAAACAATAAAATTGGCAAAAGGTTTGCAAATAGGTTCCAATACATGTGGATTTACGTGGGAAGTATATTGTAACAGCCATTATTATGTATATCTCTGAGTCTGCTCAAGTATAGATATATTGAAAATTTTATCAAGGTGTTGTTTACAAAGTGAAAGAAGCACGTCATATTAGAATTCCCAACAATGCCTATCAATTGGCACAATAAAATTGTACTTCAAATTCAAATAATGATACAAAATTTGAAATCATATTTGCATTTGCAAAACTTCAGATAAAAATATAGAATATTATTTACATGTTGTAACCGGAGAGCACGAATTTCATTACAAAATTGCTTGTCTCCACCGGGACTCGACCCCGGTACCTCTGTGTTACAAGGCAGCGCGCTAACCGACTGAGCTAAAGAAGTACTTCCTTAGCTCAACCGCTTACGGCTGACTAAGTATCTACTAAGTTTTTCTAAGGGAAGCAATCCCGTCACACTTCCCCCACCTCAAGAGTCATTATACTCTATAATGATGATATCTTTTTTATATTTATATTTTAACCTGGCTAGGTAATTCTTCTAACCGTGGGTTATTATTGTTGGGGCCAATGTAACCGGAGAGCACGAATTTCATTACAAAATTGCTTGTCTCCACCGGGACTCGAACCCGGGACCTCTATGTTACAAGGCAGCGCGCTAACCGACTGAGCTAAAGAAGTACTTCCTTAGCTCAACCGCTTACGGCTGACTAAGTATCTACTAAGTTTTTCTAAGGGAAGCAATCCCGTCACACTTCCCCCACCTCAAGAGTCATTATACTCTATAATGATGATATTTTCATCTTTTTTATATTTATATTTTAATCTGGCTAGGTAATTCTTCTAACCGTGGGTTATTATTGTTGGGCGCCAATGTAACCGGAGAGCACGAATTTCATTACAAAATTGCTTGTCTCCACCGGGACTCGAACCCGGTACCTCTGTGTTACAAGGCAGCGCGCTAACCGACTGAGCTAAAGAAGTACTTCCTTAGCTCAACCGCTTACGGCTGACTAAGTATCTACTAAGTTTTTCTAAGGGAAGCAATCCCGTCACAATGTAAATATATTTATTTTCTTTTTGTATTTTAATTAATAAAAACTCTTTTGTATTAAACAGTCATATTTAAAATCATTATAAATATTTGCAAAATACACCAACCTTTAATCTTCAAATATTCTTTTTCACAAAACTGAGACACAACTACACCTTTTGATCAGTTATCATAAGTGAAAAACATACAATGTAGTGAACAGTTTTTACCTGAACACTTATTACTAGAATGAGGTAAATAATATTTTGAAACACCTTTAGATAAAATTTGAACAAAATAATCAACCTGTATCATAAATATGATTTTATAAAATATATAAATCCTATTATCAAAGTTATTTTTTCTTTTCTTTTTTCAAATTTATTTAATTTCCCAATTTCACTTCATTTACTGAACTCTATACAAAGAGAGATAACTCAAAAATAACTAAGGTCTTTTTTGACATTTAGCATATAACAAAAGTTCAATTGGGAACTTTTCTTATATAATATTTTATCCAATGCTATAAGAAAATTTCCTTCTCAAAGGATAAAATATTACATAAGGAAAGTTCCCAATGGAACTTTTGTCACATGCTAAAAGTTCTTTGGAATATTAGCATGATTAGTATGGACAATGTTTTATATAATAAAAGTTCCAGGAATATTTGCTATATATATATGTATTATAAATGTTCCAGGAATATTTGTTATATTAAAAAAGTTCCAGTCATATTGGAATATTGGCTATATTATAAATGTTCCAGGAATAGTTATCATGGTTATTAGATAATTAAAGTTCTAGAAATATTTATTATATGATCAAAGTTCTAGGAATATATACTACAATATCCAAAATTATTTCTAGCTACAAATGTATGGAAGTAAATTTCCAATAATAAAGTACAGGCATTTTCATACCTTGTCTAGAATAAGAGCCATCATACTTTTCAATAAAAAATTATCAACTTTCTGATAGCCCCCATCCAAAATTATTAAATACTATCATTTGGTATAATTATAAAAAATACCAAAAATATATTAATGGTCTAATTTTGTTTCAGGGGACATGATGATGTTATTTTTCACAAGCGGTCATGAAGTCCGCCAATTGATACCTTCTAAGAAAGACTACTCTGGTATGATCAGCTGGGGCCGACACATGGGAGGGTTGGACATTGATGCCGAGAGACGATTGATATACTGGACAGATCTGTCATTACGTAAAATACAGAGGGCTGCAGTCCCTCAAGACCAGAAAGTAGCAGAGACGACTCGACCACAGGATCTGAATGTGTTGGCTTTGAGGCCAGAAGGTGTAGCAGTGGACTGGGTAACAAAGTATGTAATACATATTTAAAGTTTATTTTAAGGTACCACTCCATGTGAAACCCGTGGTAAAAAATTTAGTTGAACTTGTCAACTTGCCCATGTTTATACATGGAATAAGCTATATCCCTATAAACACTATTTTATGCCACTGTCGCAGCGGAGGGCATTTTATTGTTATCCTTGTCCATACACTTTGAAATTGATTTATTTTCTCTACTTCAGTTTGTCTCATTAAAATGTTATGAAACTTATACATTATGCTTATTACCACAAATCATAGATCAAGTTCGAATTTGGAGGATATTACTCTTACCTTTCTTTAACTATGTAGAGCTGTGAGTATGGGTTCAAATAATTTTATTTTGAAACATTGCAGGAATGTTTATTGGACTGATTCAATCAAAAAAGTTGTAGCTGTGTCGTTAGATGATGGTCGATACATGAAAACGTTGATATCTGAAGATCTAGATTACCCACAATCCATTGCTGTTAGTCCTAATCTTGGGTAAGTACATAAATGTAGGACTTTCAAATTGAATTATTCTAAAAAAAAAAATACAGTATTGTTTATTTCTGTTAAATAATGAATAGATGTGTTGTAAAGTAGCAGCATATGATTGCAAATAAGACAACTCTCTAACCATGCTACCATAGACAAATAAGACAACTCTCTAACCCTGCTACCATAGACAAATAAGACAACCCTCTCACCATGCTACCATAGACAAATAAGACAACTCTCTACCCGTGCTACCATAGACAAATAAGACAACTCTCTCACCATGCTACCATAGACAAATAAGACAACTCTCTACCCGTGCTACCATAAACAAATAAGACAACTCTCTCACCATGCTACCATAGACAAATAAGACAACTCTCTCACCATGCTACCATAGACAAATAAGACAACTCTCTACCCCTGCTACCATAAACAAATAAGACAACTCTCTCACCATGCTACCATAGACAAATAAGACAACTCTCTCACCATGCTACCATAGACAAATAAGACAACTCTCTACCCGTGCTACCATATGCATAGACAAATAAGACAACTCTCTAACCATGCTACCATAGACAAATAAGACAACTCTCTACCCGTGCTACCATAAACAAATAAGACAACCCTCTCACCATGCTACCATAGACAAATAAGACAACTCTCTACCCGTGCTACCATAGACAAATAAGACAACCCTCTCACCATGCTACCATAGACAAATAAGACAACTCTCTACCCGTGCTACCATAAACAAATAAGACAACTCTCTCACCATGCTACCATAGACAAATAAGACAACTCTCTCACCATGCTACCATAGACAAATAAGACAACTCTCTACCCCTGCTACCATAAACAAATAAGACAACTCTCTCACCATGCTACCATAGACAAATAAGACAACTCTCTCACCATGCTACCATAGACAAATAAGACAACTCTCTCACCATGCTACCATAGACAAATAAGACAACTCTCTACCCGTGCTACCATATGCATAGACAAATAAGACAACTCTCTAACCATGCTACCATAGACAAATAAGACAACTCTCTACCCGTGCTACCATAAACAAATAAGACAACTCTCTCACCATGCTACCATAGACAAATAAGACAACTCTCTCACCATGCTACCATAGACAAATAAGACAACTCTCTCACCGTGCTACCATAGACAAATAAGACAACTCTCTCACCATGCTACCATAGACAAATAAGACAACTCTCTTACCGTGCTACCATAGACAAATAAGACAACTCTCTACCCGTGCTACCATAAACAAATAAGACAACTCTCTCACCATGCTACCATAGACAAATAAGACAACTCTCTAACCATGCTACCATAGACAAATAAGACAACTCTCTACCCGTGCTACCATAGACAAATAAGACAACTCTCTCACCATGCTACCATAGACAAATAAGACAACTCTCTACCCGTGCTACCATAAACAAATAAGACAACTCTCTCACCATGCTACCATAGACAAATAAGACAACTCTCTCACCATGCTACCATAGACAAATAAGACAACTCTTTACCCGTGCTACCATAAACAAATAAGACAACTCTCTCACCATGCTACCATAGACAAATAAGACAACTCTCTAACCATGCTACCATAGACAAATAAGACAACTCTCTACCCGTGCTACCATAAACAAATAAGACAACTCTCTCACCATGCTACCATAGACAAATAAGACAACTCTCTCACCATGCTACCATAGACAAATAAGACAACTCTCTCACCGTGCTACCATAAACAAATAAGACAACTCTCTCACCATGCTACCATAGACAAATAAGACAACTCTCTAACCATGCTACCATAGACAAATAAGACAACTCTCTTACCGTGCTACCATAGACAAATAAGACAACTCTCTAACCGTGCTACCATAGACAAATAAGACAACTCTCTAACCATGCTACCATAGACAAATAAGACAACCCTCTCACCATGCTACCATAGACAAATAAGACAACTCTCTCACCATGCTACCATAGACAAATAAGACAACTCTCTCACCATGCTACCATAGACAAATAAGACAACTCTCTCACCGTGCTACCATAGACAAATAAGACAACTCTCTAACCGTGCTACCATAGACAAATAAGACAACTCTCTAACCATGCTACCATAGACCTAATGTCATTCATGTATGCAGCTTTAGGTTATAGTGTGACCTTTAACGCTAAGCATTAGATAAAAATTACATCGCATTGTATTCTATTAAGACTAAAGGGTGTCAAAATATCAGTGTAAAACAATTCAAACTAGAAAATAGCATTGTGAATATTTTTTTTAAAAGTTGATATTAAGTATTTTCTGAAAATGATTACCATATTTTTGTAGTTGGGTGTATTGGACGGACAGCAGTGCATTGCAGCCTAAAATAGAACGGTCATGGATGAATGGAGACAACAGAGAAACACTCATCAGTACAAGAATTAGTCATCCAACAGGACTTACTATTGATGATTCTATGGGTGATCGAATCTACTGGTGCGACTCAAAAGAGAATATAGTAGAGTCTATGAGACCTGATGGAACAGATAGAGTCTTGGTTGTTGGCAAAGGTAAATAACTTTTTATTATGTTTTTCAGTCTGTGTGTCAATTCGTCTGTCAAACTTCAGTTTTTAAGTTTTTGTTGATGTCCATTTAGAATCATTACAATTTGCCTTTAGCGAGAATATTTTATGTATTTTAGAATTTACCTAATTTGAGGAATTAAAAATTGGTTCCAGAAGCTACATATAAAGAACTGACTCATTTGTTTTAATGTTAGGATCATGAATTGAAAAATTACAGCTTTGAATGAATTTGAAAATTTAAAACATTGATATTCAAAAGCTAAGAAATTTAAGAAATATTCACCTGGAAAAGCAACAGATTTATCTACTTTTGTTTATATACTGTAAAAGTAGAAATTTTTGTGGAGGATTTAATTTCGTTTATTTCGTGGAAAGAATATATCAACTATAAAATTAAAACCCCTCAAAAGTTTAACCTCCATATAATACCACTTACATTTAAGGAAACCACAAAATTAAATCCCCATGAAATCTTATAGAGAGATTAAACTACGAAATTTTAACCCCATGAATATTATTGTTTCTACAATATTCTTGAGTTTTTTTTATCTAATATAAAGAAGAAAAACTTCAACAGAATCTTAATTAGGATCATTCTTTTATTAATCCTTGCTTGTTATTTTATGTAGGCATAGTTAACCCAATGAGTCTTGATGTATTTGAAAGTAACCTTTACTTCGCATCACAACAGTCTGGTAGTATCATGAAAATGGATAAGTTTGGTCGAGGGATCAACTCCACTTTACAATCAGGGCTTCTGTTACCAACAACTGTCAGAGTATTCCATACAAAGAGACATAATATTTCAGGTTAGTATCCTTGGTTACAATTATAATTATTTCTGTAGCTGTTATGGTTTTCAAGCTATTTCTCCATTCACAGAGTTATTGCCCCTTTTTCTATTTGTTTATTTATGTGTTCATGACACATACCTTTTGTATGAAGGAATAATTTGATTGTTTTTTTTGGGTTCTTTTTAATATTTGGTGTAAGAAATTTCCCTATCTAGTCAACCAAACTTTGTAATTTTCACAGCTTTCTTAATAATTGTTATTTAGACTCTTGATTTATCAAAGTGTATGTCTATCTTCATTCAAATATCATAATGAAGCAATAGTGTTTACCATATCAATTAAAATTTAATGGTCTCCAAAGAAATAAATACCTGATTCCATTACATCCTTCTTCTCACTTTTTGCAAATTAAAAGTCGACATTTTTCTTGAATTTTAACATGAAATTTCGACCGGAAGTTAACCAAACGTCACCAAATTGCTGCTTCAACAATACTGAAAATCATATAATGTGATCCAGATCAATTTAAACATCAGTTCTTATAGTTTAAACTGAAAAAAATGAAAGAGAATTAAGAAAAGTTGAAATTTAAACGTGGATCCGCCATTTTGGAATTTACCGGAAGTTAACTATATTTCCAGCTTGCCTCCATATCTATAATTGAAGAGTATAGATTGAAGTATGTTTGAGCAAAATTTAGTGCATTTAACACGAAGTGCACAATTCCTTCATATATTGCACCTATACGCTGGACTATAACAATTTATTTTAAGTTTAACCTCACAGAAGCCAGGTATATCCTGAATTGTACATTTGTCACTTTTCTACATGCCAAGTTTTAATATACATTTAAAGTCTTGTAAGAAAGAACTGACCTTTGGAATGCAAGTACTACTATATATAACCCTTGGTTTTCTGGATACTTAAATTAGCATACTATATATGGAGCACATTGATCCTCAATTCATAATGCAAACTCATAGTACTTTTTGACACTAAATGATCTAAATATATTTCTTTTTCACCAAAAGTTTAATTTCTGCAAATTTAATGGTTAGCAATGACATCAAAAGCACTATTTTGTGTCAGAATCGGGCGACTTTTACATACTTTCCAAATTTGAGGGAGTGAATTGGTGGTCTGACACCTTGCATACATATGACAGTCTCTACCTGTTCAAACTTTTAGAAGATAGTTGTATACTATGTATGACTTCACATGGAACCTCTTGTTTTGATACATATTTAGCATTTGGTTCTATTAGCAAGCAGTAGCTCTTCATGTAAATAAGATGCAAAAACCTTTTAATGACCTGCCGAATTTGAAATAGCCTTTTCAAAAGAAGTTCATATAGATTAGTTTTCAATGATGATGTATGCAATTTCTGATATAATTGTCAATTTTATTTTGATGCAAATATATGAATAGGTTTCTGACAAGAAGCATTAACAAATACGGTAAATGGAGACTACATATAAAAACAAAAACTTAGCATCTCTAACCAAACAAAAATCTTGGATGATATAAATAGTTTTTCAGAACATGTATACAACATTTGAGTGAATTATAAATAGTCTGTTTATGATTTCAGTGAAAAATCCTTGTTCTGATAAGTGTAGCCATCTTTGTTTACTGGTTCCTGGAGGATATAGATGTGCTTGTCCAGATGGTACCAGATTTCAAACAGGAAATAAGTTTCTTTGTGATGCAGGTGAGTTTATAGTGTGCACATAGAGTAAAGGTTGTACCAAACACCTTGATTGAAATGAATTTGACTCTGTTGATTTTCATAAAATTTTCACAAAATATTAACTTTAATCCTTTGACAAAAAGATACAAATTTCAAACCACACACTAAAAATTAAATTTAGCAGTTAGCCAAACACTAATTTGAATCATTGAGTAAAAACTTAATATTTCCTTAATAGTACATGATAAAAACACTCATTTGATTTGTATATTGTTATCTTTCTGTAATGGTATGTAAAATAAAGGGAAACATGAATATAAAATTTAAAAGAAGTCATAATGTTTAAACATGTATTTTGTTATGATATTTATATTTGTTGGTCATACAAAAATGATTTTCTAGACAATAGTTTTTTTTTTTTTTTAAGTTTCACAATGTTTACAAAAACATAACTAGATTATGGATTTCCATCATTCTCCCAAGAAATTAAAAAGTTAAGACTCTTTATACAAACTTCAAAATGGAAAAGAATGGGTATTGTGTATAAAACTTGACAGGCAAAAGACCTGTAATCTTTTTTTCCTTCAAATTCCCTATGGGAGATAACTCTAAAATTGACTCTACATAAAAGAGCAGTACTTACTTTTAAATACTGAAGGTGTCTTTGAAGTGAAAATATCAATATGTATATCAATCCTTTATTTTGTATTTTTAGCAATGGAGGAATCCCGACCTTTGCCTTCAGCTTGCCCTTGTAACAATGGAGGATCCTGTGTCCAGGATAATTCATCAGTAATAGTTTGCCATTGCCCACCTGGTAAGTTCTATGTTTATGGCCAACCTAGGGCCACTATGTCTTTTGGTCTGTGTGTCTGTACATCTCTCTGTCTGTCCCACTTCAGATTAAAAATTTTGGTTGATGTAGATTTTGATGAAGTTAAAGTTCAATCAACTTGAAACTTAGTACACATGTTCCCTATAATATGATCTTTCTAATTTTAATGCCAATTTAGACTCCAATTTCAGGGTCTTCTAAACATAAAAAATGATGATAGGAGTGGGACATCTGGGTAGTATGGACAGTAGATAAATATAAGACTGCCCTTTGCTTTTAGAAAGTAGTTAACATGACATCATTTAATACACTAGACACTGTCTTAATTATGCTGTGATGAAAAAAAAAAATGAACCTGATCAACACTTTTTGAAAAATATTTTTATTTTCTTCAATTTTGCAGGTTTTCTTGGACCATACTGTGAACTTTTAGAACCTAAAAAACTCATGCCACAATTGGAGTCAACAAGTAAGTAATAACAGTTTGATGTTCAATGAACCATGACAACATTTATGCACATTGTGAATTTCATGGAGACATTAAAGCTCCCTTTTGGTTTTGTAGTTTTTCAACTCTGTTGTTTTAGACTTTTATTTGGTAAATTCATATGCTTCACCATGGATACATACCTAATTTTATATATTTAATGGTAGGACTTACTCCAATTAAAGTTCTTGTTTCTCTCCTATAATTTGTAACAATATATAGTTATATGCTTAGATATGTAAATGTTTTGTAGGCCTTGACACACTTATAGTGCATGCCTCTGTTATTCTTGTTACATATTGTTACTTTCTTAATATTTATTTGTAGGACTTAATACAATTTGTCTCTTGTTTTGTCTTTGGATTTATTACCATAGTAACATTATACTTTAATTTGTATATTTATTTATAGGACTCGCTACAATTATAGTTCCTGTTTCTGTACTTGGATTTGTTCTTATCATGATTCTGTTGCTGTTGTATGTCTTCAGAAGAAAAAGGTTTGTATGTCAAGAAACTTTATATTATTTAGTTAGGCAACTATTTTTTTGAAAGAAAATTTATCTTTGTAGCTACCACTATGCTCTTGTCAACATATAATTGTTCCTCCTAGGATAATTTCCCTCTTGGAATTTTGTGTAAGATAAAGTTATATTATCTGTTCATCTTGAAATATTTTCCAGATAATTTCTTAATTGTTTCTGAAATTATTTTTAAAAAGGAACTTCTCTTCCATGATACTCTCCTTGAAAATAATTGATGAGTTTATGATATAACATTCAGACTTTCAAATTGGACTTTATTAATCCCACAGCGCTGCATAACATGATTGTTTACATATATGTCAAATATCATACAGTTTACATTCAATTATATCAAGCTATTCATTGAGTGTAGTTTAACTTAAGTATATATATTTCTTGGTTATTTTTTTAATCTTTGAGTTGTACAATACATGTTTATTTCAAAACTTAAAACTGATCTACAATTTGCCTTTTCAGAATCTAAAGAACTTGGGTAATTTCATTGTGTGTACACCAAAATGTCAATTGTTTCATTGTTCTGGAGGTTTTAAATGCTTTTGAAAATATAACCTATAATGCAATAGATTCTGAAATGGAGAATTAATTATACCTGCCAACTTTTCAAAATGCTCATGGGGGTTTTACGTGCAAGATGGCTCATATAGTCCTACAAAATGTTTAAGGGGCCTCCAAATATATTTTAATGTTGTTTTTTGGCTTCTTCATACTTTTACAAGGCTATAGCCATTGTAAAAATAATTATTTTGTTTAAAATTGTGGACAAAATTGCTCTTTCAAAATTTCCATTTAAGAGCCTCCATGGGGGTAATCCCCCGCAAATAGTGACAGTTGACAGGTATGAATAATATATGAGCCGTCTCGGATAGAAATGAACCTTATGCAAGTGAACATATATTTGATTGGTTTTGGAACATTTGAGGGGATAGACCTTGGTTCAGGGAGATAACTCTTTAAATCAGTTAAGCGTTTGTAAAAGTCAAGTTCATCAATGTATTTTAAGGATGTACTTAGGTGAGGTTTTGGAATTTGTGTCAAATGTTCGGACTCCTTGGCGTTTTCCCATACAATACAATGTAAAATATTTTGCCCCATAACACCCATTTATTTTTTCATATAAGACTTCATAGCTCATGAAAGGTCAATAACCAAAATTTTAGAAGATTCTTAATTTTCGTTCTTTTGTTTTGAGACCTTATAATATCAATGCAAATATAAAGTAAAAGTCCAAGTCAGCCTTTTCCCACCATATTTTAAATCTCAAATATCTCGAAAAGGAGGTCCATGACATATAAATATTTTTTGCTTATTTTTATCCTCAATTGATGCTCTACCAGCTTATGGTACCATTTTAACTTCTTAATTTATAAATTTTCACCTAACCTCACCTAAGTACATCCTTAAGCATTTACCTGAAACAGATTGAAAATAATCTATGTAACCTAGAAGCTTAGAATATATTTAAAAAAATGGTTGATACAAACGTACTGATGATTTTAAGAGTTATTTCCCTTAACCTAGGTCTACCTCCTTAAATACGATATAAAAAATGAAATTTTGTTTGTTTAGTAGGGTTCTTTTATCAACTCTATTTCGAAACAGTTACAGACCATGCATTGAGATATTTTTAAATCATAAATAAGTTAACAGATGCATTGACAATGGCAGATTATATTTTGCAATAGGTCTATTTCTATCCACCACAGCTCATATATTGCACAATTTATGGATGGCCTTATTTTACCTCCCCACATTAAAAGTAAGTCTTGCATTTTGTTTCAAATTAACACAATTTATAATTTCCGGTTGTTTTTTTAACCTTTCTTTTTATTTAAAGCTTTTTTTTCTATTGATTCAGGAAAGTAGTGAAAGGTGAATTCAAAGGAGGATCTGGAGTAGTGAAATATAGAGAAGGCACTAATGTTGAAATAACACCTCCATTTACTAGTGATGATACTAGCTCATCAGGGCATGTAAGTATATCAAAAGTGTCAGAACACAATTTCGGGATAAAGATTGCATGAAAGGAAATCAAAACCTCTGTTACTGACTTGATATCTAAATCATCCAAAGCTTATCACTACCTTTTTGATAAACAAAACATATTGCATTGATCATTATATTCTAAACATCCTATTATTGAACATTTAAAGGAAATTATCAATGTAATTTTTGTTCAGATATTCAAGGCACAAAATGATGCAACCCTTTTAAAGAGAATTACATAAATTTTGCAAGGTGCAGGCATTTGTTCTAAAAATATAAATGATGTCATGTTTAAAGTCATCTTTGAAAATTGCAGTTATCTCCCATTGCCCAGAATTGTAAAACCAATGCTTTATTGACAATGTACCATTTTTTTCAACTGAAAATTTAATGCAATCTCCTGGTGACCCTCCAGTTCCTGCAAGCACTTCGATTTCATTTTGACATGGAAATAACTGAATCAAGGAAAGAGAGACCAAAATTCCAAAGGGACATTGAAACTCAATTGTATCATCATTGATACCCAAAAATATAAATGATGTCATGTTTAAAGTCATCCTTTAAAAATTGCAGTTATCTCCCATTGCCCAGAATTGTAAAACCGATGCTTTATTGACAATGTACCATTTTTTCCACTGAAAATATAATGCAATCTCCACCCTCCAGTTCCTGCAAGCACTTTGATTTCATTATGACATGGAAATAACTGAAGCAAAGAAAGAGAGACCAAAATTCCAAAGGGACATTGAAACTCATAAGTTAAAATAATCTGACAACACCACGGGTAAAACACAAGACAAAGAACAGTACACAAAACACAATAGCAGAAAACTAAAGACTGAGCAACACGAACCCCACCAAAAACTGCTGGTGATCTCAGTGCTCTGAAAGGGTATTCAGATCCTTGATCCTTAAATGAGCATAATGATCGGTGCAACTTCTTATAAATCAATTTTCTGTATGTTTGACACATTTTGATTTTCTCCTTTGGCTTATATTATGCTATCATTATTGTGCATAGGTGGAATATATTTTTCATGTTCATAAATGTTTAAACCAACACATTTTAAGAAGAAATGGAATGGAGAGGGGTTGCTTAAAACAATATCGTTATGTTGCACCAAATTGTACAGTAAATAAAAACTTTCATGTGAAACACATATTTAATGCTACAAAAATGATGAAAGTTAATGGAAAAATGGTTGCTTAAAAACCATACAGATGGGTGCGGTCCTAACCTTGACAAAAGTTAACTTAGAGTTAACTTGTTGACTGCTTTCTAAGTTAACTTGAGAATTTTTAAGCAGTCAAGCAAGTTAACTTCGTCGTTGGTGGACAATGGTGGACCAGACCTACGGTCTGCTTTTTTAGGACTGCTGCAGTCCTATCGACAAGTCTGCTCCAGACCAGACCTGTGGACAAGTCTGCTTTTGACCAGTCCTGAGGACAGGTCTACCCCAGACCAGACCTGTGGACAAGTCTGCTTTTGACCAGTCCTGAGGACAGGTCTGCCTCAGACCAGACCTGTGGACAGGTCTGCTCCTGACCAGACCTGAGGATAGGTCTGCTTTTGACCAGACCTGTTGACAAGTCTGCTATTGACCAGACCTGAGGATAGGTCTGCTTATGACAGATTATCGTTATAAGAGTTTTCATATCAGACTTGAGCTTTCATTAAAATATGTAAACAACATTCGCATTGTTTTTCCACAGATATCATTTATTATTTACTCGCTAGACTCTACTAGATATTATACAAATGCTCGCTTTTATTTGATATACATGTATTCTTATATAAATAAAAAATGGCTATACGATCACACAGAGTTTATTTTATTAGAAGGCGGATAAAAAGGTTATCCAACGCATCGGAACAATATTCTTATATCACGGGATATCGGCAACATTGTTTACGTTACTTCGTTCCCCGTTGTTTACCTGTCCCTTCCTAAATTTTACTTTATGCATAAATTTATACTTGCATGGCTATTTCATTGATATTCAACTTGTTTGCATTGGATTTACTATTCTACTTCCCGCAGAATATTCTAACAGAAATTGTACAGTGTCCGTAAGCATACGGTGTGGTAAAACTATCAACAATCTCGTCAAATTCGTCAGATTTATCAAGAGATTTGTCATTGCCGATATTTATATGGGACGTCCTAAAATTATACTCAATGCGCACTTTAATGAAATAGTTGCCACTTGACGTTTAACTATAAACAAAATCAATCAACCGACATAATAGATTCCAAGAAGAGAACCTCGTATACTTTTTTTATTAAATCATTGTAAATAGTACAAAGGAATTCAGACATGTCAGTGTTGGTACTTTGATGATGTGGCATAATAGTTCTGTTTTACACGAACACCATCATGAACTCCTATATATGATGTGACTGTTATTATGAATAAAGAGATGAAATTCTGACATTCTCAATTTATTCAGAATATTTTTTGCATTATAAATAGTTTTCCAATATTATTTATTACGTGTACATTTACGGTCCTACTAAAATGTGAACAGGAGCGCCAGGAGAAGAAATTAAGGCACTCGGTACAATGGTATGCGGGTATATAGATTTGCAAATAAAAGTGCACATATGATCAGTTTTGTTCAAATAGTTTTGTTTTCCAAGTCACCATGAGGTATTAAAACTACTGAAATTTTGTTACGAATCAATATTTTGAATAAAAGGAGGACACGCTGGTATCCTAAATTTATGCGAACAAAAATTTGTTGTTATTAAATTGCAATATTGCTGTCCATTGTCATGATAATATTATACATTGATTCCTGACATAAAAAATATGACTGATTAATACTATGCGGGTACGTCATGGTGTATATAGATTTACAAATGAAAGTGCACATATGGTCAGTTTTGGTAATGCGGTCAAATAATTTTGTTGTACAAGTCAGCTGGAGGTATCAAAACTACTGAAATTTTGTTACGTATCAATATTTTGAATAAAATGAGGACATGCTGGTATCCTAAATTTATGCGAACAAAAATTTGTTGTTATTATATTGCAATATTGCTGTCCATTGTCATGATTGTATTATACATTAAATCCTGACATAAAAAATATGGCTGATTTATTATACGGGTATATAGATATTCAAATTAAAGTGAACATATGGTCAGTTTTGGTGGATGCGGTCAAATAATTTTGTTGTACAAGTCAGCAGGAGGTATCAAAACTACTGAAATTTTGTTACATATCAATATTTTGAATAAAATGAGGACATGCTGGAATTCTAAATTGATGTGAACAAAAAATTGTTGTTATTATATTGCAATTTTCCTGTCCATTGTCATGATTGTATTATACATTGAATCCTGACATAAAAAATATGGCTGATTTACTATGCAGGTATATAGATTTACAAATTAAAGTGCATAGATGGTCAGTTTTGGTGGATGCGGTCAAATAATTTTGTTGTACAAGTCAACTGAAGGCATCAAAACTACTGAAATTTTGTTACGTATCAGTATTTTGAGTAAAAAGAGGACATGCTGGCACCCTTAATTTAGGCAAACAAAAATTGTTGTTATTATATTGCAATATTGCTGTCCATTGTCATGATTGTATTATACATTGAATCCTGACATTAAAAATAAGGCTGATTTAATATGCTGGTATATAGATTTACAATTCAAAGCTCAGATATGGTCAGTTTTGGTAATGTCAAATAATTATATAGATTTACAAATTAAAGTGCATATATGGTCAGTTTTGGTGGATGCGGTCAAATAATTTAGTTGTACAAGTCAACTGGAGGCATCAAAACTACTGAAATTTTGTTACGTATCAGTATTTTGAGTAAAAAGAGGACATGCTGGCACCCTTAATTTTTAGGCAAACAAAAACTTGTTGTTATTATATTGCAATATTGATGTCCATTGTCATGATGTATTATACATTGAATCCTGACATTAAAAATAAGGCTGATTTACTATGCTGGTATATAGATTTACAATTTAAAGTTCACATATGGTCAGTTTTGGTAATGCGGTCAAATAATTTTGTTGTACAAGTCAGCAGGAGGTATGAAAACTACTGAAATTTTGTTACGTATCAATATTTTGAATAAAATGAGGACATGCTGGTATCCTAAATTTATGCGAACCAAAATTTTTTGTTATTATATTGCAATTTTCCTGTCCATTGTCATGATTGTATTATACATTGAATCCTGACATAAAAAATATGGCTGATTTACTATGCAGGTATATAAATTTACAAATTAAAGTTCACATATGGTCAGTTTTGGTGGATGGGGTCAAATAATTTTGTTGTACAAGTCAACTGAAGGCATCAAAACTACTGAAATTTTGTTACGTATCAGTATTTTGAGTAAAAAGAGGACATGCTGGCACCCTTAATTTAGGCAAACAAAAATTGTTGTTATTATATTGCAATATTGCTGTCCATTGTCATGATTGTATTATACATTGAATCCTGACATTAAAAATAAGGCTGATTTAATATGCTGGTATATAGATTTACAATTCAAAGCTCAGATATGGTCAGTTTTGGTAATGTCAAATAATTATATAGATTTACAAATTAAAGTGCATATATGGTCAGTTTTGGTGGATGCGGTCAAATAATTTAGTTGTACAAGTCAACTGGAGGCATCAAAACTACTGAAATTTTGTTACGTATCAGTATTTTGAGTAAAAAGAGGACATGCTGGCACCCTTAATTTAGGCAAACAAAAATTTGTTGTTATTATATTGCAATATTGATGTCCATTGTCATGATTGTATTATACATTGAATCCTGACATTAAAAATAAGGCTGATTTACTATGCTGGTATATAGATTTACAATTTAAAGTTCACATATGGTCAGTTTTGGTAATGCGGTCAAATAATTTTGTTGTACAAGTCAGCAGGAGGTATGAAAACTACTGAAATTTTGTTACGTATCAATATTTTGAATAAAATGAGGACATGCTGGTATCCTAAATTTATGCGAACCAAAATTTTTTGTTATTATATTGCAATTTTCCTGTCCATTGTCATGATTGTATTATACATTGAATCCTGACATAAAAAATATGGCTGATTTACTATGCAGGTATATAGATTTACAAATTAAAGTTCACATATGGTCAGTTTTGGTGGATGCGGTCAAACAATTTTGTTGTACAAGTCAGCTGGAGGTATCAAAACTACTGAAATTTTGTTATGTATCAATATTTTGAATAAAATGAGGACATGCTGGTATCCTAAATTTATGCGAACCAAAAGTTTTTGTTATTATATTGCAATTTTGCTGTCCATTGTCATGATTGTATTATACATTGAATCCTGACATAAAAAATATGGCTGATTTACTATGCAGGTATATAGATTTACAAATTAAAGTGCATATATGGTCAGTTTTGGTGGATGCGGTCAAATAATTTTGTTGTACAAGTCAACTGAAGGCATCAAAACTACTGAAATTTTGTTACGTATCAGTATTTTGAGTAAAAAGAGGACTTGCTGGCACCCTTAATTTAGGCAAACAAAAATTGTTGTTATTATATTGCAATATTGCTGTCCATTGTCATGATTGTATTATACATTGAATCCTGACATTAAAAATAAGGCTGATTTAATATGCTGGTATATAGATTTACAATTCAAAGCTCAGATATGGTCAGTTTTGGTAATGTCAAATAATTATATAGATTTACAAATTAAAGTGCATATATGGTCAGTTTTGGTGGATGCGGTCAAATAATTTAGTTGTACAATCAACTGGAGGCATCAAAACTACTGAAATTTTGTTACGTATCAGTATTTTGAGTAAAAAGAGGACATGCTGGCACCCTTAATTTAGGCAAACAAAAATTTGTTGTTATTATATTGCAATATTGATGTCCATTGTCATGATTGTATTATACATTGAATCCTGACATTAAAAATAAGGCTGATTTACTATGCTGGTATATAGATTTACAATTTAAAGTTCACATATGGTCAGTTTTGGTAATGCGGTCAAATAATTTTGTTGTACAAGTCAGCAGGAGGTATGAAAACTACTGAAATTTTGTTACGTATCAATATTTTGAATAAAATGAGGACATGCTGGTATCCTAAATTTATGCGAACCAAAATTTTTTGTTATTATATTGCAATTTTCCTGTCCATTGTCATGATTGTATTATACATTGAATCCTGACATAAAAAATATGGCTGATTTACTATGCAGGTATATAAATTTACAAATTAAAGTTCACATATGGTCAGTTTTGGTGGATGCGGTCAAACAATTTTGTTGTACAAGTCAGCTGGAGGTATCAAAACTACTGAAATTTTGTTACGTATCAATATTTTGAATAAAATGAGTACATGCTGGTATCCTAAATTTATGCGAACTAAAAGTTTTTGTTATTATATTGCAATTTTGCTGTCCATTGTCATGATTGTATTATACATTGAATCCTGACATAAAAAATATGGCTGATTTACTATGCAGGTATATAGATTTACAAATTAAAGTGCATATATGGTCAGTTTTGGTGGATGCGGTCAAATAATTTTGTTGTACAAGTCAACTGGAGGCATCAAAACTACTGAAATTTTGTTACGTATCAGTATTTTGAGTAAAAAGAGGACATGCTGGCACCCTTAATTTAGGCAAACAAAAATTTGTAGTAATTTTTTAAATGAATTAAACTATTTCTGATTGTGGCTGCATAGTTCAAGGATGTATAACTAACAAGGACGTATGTATGTATATACTGGTAAATGCCTCCGATATCCGAAGAACCCCTCGAAAGCTGCGAGGGTACAGTGGCATCCATGTACACTCCCTAACGGGATTAATGGAGATGTGTCACTAACGTATATTTATACGACAATTATTTTTACAAGGACAACCAATCCCCACCCAATTCAACACAAAGGGAGTGCTAGGACACCGGGAAGTCTGTTATTGTGGTGGAGGAAGCCGAAGTACTCGGAGAGAACCACCGGGCCACTCGGTGGAAACAGACAAACCAGAGAGATATCAGAAGATTGATCTCCAGGTCAAAGTAGGGACACTTTGACCAACCGAGGCCCCCCTAACATCAAATATACTTCTTTTCAAAAATATACATAATATGATTGAATTTGATCTCGGAATATATGTATATTCAGTGCCTGTTATCATTGTAACCGAGATCGTTTTTATAATAAATAGATTGTCAGATCACAGATAAATTTGTGTTACGTTCTGTGCGTACTTATTTTCAAATATTTGTATTTAATCCTGTTCATAAAACGGAAGTATTAATTTTCAAATTACTTTATTTTCGATGTTTATACTACGAAACAAAGATATTTTTTTTTTAAATCAACGAAGAGCAGTCCTGGTTACAAGTTAACTTAGTGTTGAGCAGACCAGTCAAAAGTTAACTTGTGAACAGGTCTGGTTTTGATCGGATTTGTCCAAGCAGAAGTTAACTTTGTGGCAGGACCGGTTTCCAAGTTAACTTATGTTTACTTAACTTTATGACAGGACTGGTTCCGAAGTTAACTTATGTTAACTTATGACAGGACTGGTTCGAAGTTAACTTATATCAATAGCGGACCTGTTTCCAAGTTAACTTTTTGGCAGACATAAAAACAGTCCTAGGACCAAGTCCGCTTTTCAAGTTAACTAGATTTTGGTCCTAGGACTGGTCAGAGCAGTCCTATATTCGGTCACAGGTTAACTTTGACCAGTCCAAATGACTGGTTATCAAGTTAACTTGCTGTACAGGTTAGGAGTGCACCCATCTGTATCATTATTTTGAATCAAATTTTGAAGTAAATAAAATATTTAATGTGAAACCAATATTAAATGTTACAAAATTTAATGACGAAACATGAACAGAGAAATTGTTGGCTAAAAATCATATTTTTATTTTAATTGACCTCAGATTCTGATCTTCTATTCCAGAACATGACAAATATACAGCTAGATTCTACAAACTTTTGTAATCCAATGTACTACAAATCAGAAGATATAGACACTACATTTGATTCTATGGAGAATCCAGTTACCTCCCTTGATCGTGAGGCTCCAGTTACTTCCCCTGATATTAGTGTAGGACTTCCAAAGGATGGTTCTCAAGGAGCTACTCCTAGTAATTTAAGGAAATATAGAGTGAAGAAAAAGGCGTTGAGTCCTGTTGAACATTCAGATAAGGATAAAGACGGACTTGTTGCAGAAGAGGAATTGTAGCAATGAATTCTGGGTACAATTTCCTCACCAATGATCTCAGATCAATTACTATTACAAAGACATACATATCATATTGTTTAAAAGGACAGTGATTGGATAATTTTGTGCATGTGTCATCCATTCAGAGGTTTGCTTTTTGAAATTTCATGACAAACTAAAGACAATGTTTCCAGACAATGTGAAATCAAGCTTTGGCTATTGCTTTGCATTTTCAACATAATACTGAGTGAATTAGAAAGTAGCTGTCTGTATATATAGGATACATGAAGCAATTATCAGTATGAAGTTTGATTTGCCTTAACAGCTTCTGTATAATCAATTGTCAGTTTCACAGCTTAACTGGCAAAATATCATAGAATTTTTTCATTGTGCCTGAATACTACAGAAATTTCGGAGCATCCACTGGAGGTTTAAAAGGTTTTTGCTGATCAAAATCTTGGACGTGTTCTTTATTAGGAAATTGAAATATGAAGTATCCATTTTGTACAGCAAGACCTTCCAGTGACTTTTGGCATGTGTGCTTGCTTAATTCATTTTTTTTCATTTTTGATAACCATCATAACATTTTCATTGTTATTTTCAATACATTTATTATTTTTATGTAAAAAAAGCATTATGATTGAAATACAAATCGTCCAAGTCTAAGCTTATAAGTATGTGATGACACTCCTTTCTGCTTTTTGTTTGATGGCCTTTCATGATCCTATTGTTTTTGGTAATAAAACACACATTCAAAAATTTGAAAGCAGGCGTTTCATTATAGCGAGAACAGAAAGTTTAACTGAGTGTTGTCAGATCCTTCTAAAATAGGATCTGTATTTCAATCAGATTGGTAAAGAAGGCACAAATATGATTCATCAAGCAACAAATTTGATCCCAAATATCAGTTGATTACAGTAACACAATCTAGAGACCCATTATTGAGAATATGTGATGCCCTGCCAAAATGCCTTATGTAATCAAATACAAATTCATTTTATATTTAGTTCCTGAACATTTGTAAATAGTTGATGTAGTTGTCATACAATTCATATTATTATATAAAAATGTTTAATCAGTTTCTGACTTTTTTCCTTATTTGCCATCTGTTCTTACAGACAATAAGATTGATGGTTGAAGAGACCAGTGGTTTATGGTTACCTACTATTTTATAATGTTAGACAAATCTGTAAATTCAGAAACTATTGCAAGGTTTCTGTTAATGTGAATAACTGACTGGTTTAGTTTGCAATAATAAGAACTCACATTTTGTCATCTGATACATAATATAGGTTTGCAGCTTTTCCAAAAATCCCAATTATTAATCTTTCATTTTTATCAATTTTCACAAATTGCTATATTTTCTTAATAACAGAATACATAATGATGGTTTAATCCATATTTAGCTCACCTGGCCAGAAGAGCCAAGTGAGCTTTTCTCATCACTTGGCGTCCGTTGTCTGTCATTGTTGTCGTAATCTTTTTACGTTTGAACTTCTTCTAGAGAACCACTAAATGAAATAAAACCAAACCTGGCATGAATGTTCCTTATGAGGTGCTGACCATGTGTTGTTATTTTGTAGCCGATCCATCATCCAAGATGGCAGCCATGGGGGACTTAGTTTAACATACCCTATGGAAAATGCATATATTTCTCACTTGGTTTATCTCACCCTTACCTCATTTTCTTGGATCATAATTACTTGTAGCTTATTTGATACTGGTAGTAAATCTTTATATTATGGACTATTAACATAAATTAAATGGTTAGTATAGAATGCAATGTATTTTAGCAAGTGCTCTCTTGTTTAAAACTAATTCTGCAATGAAATAATTCAGTTAAAAAAACAAAAATTAACTTACCTCCCCTGTAAAGGCTGCGCCCATGATCAAAAATTTGTAGCAGTATATTTTGAGATATTTTAGATATAACTGAGATTTAGAGTCTTTAAAAAGTGGTACAGATGATTTTTTCAATGAATTAACATCACTATATATAGATATAGGAAGATACTATATACATATATATAATGTCTCATCAAAATTAGGCAATATTAGCCCATATCCATGCACCCCAGATGAGCTGAGCACAAGTAAGTATAGATCACAAAACCGTTACGAGTAATGAAATAATTTTTTACTTTTCTTTAATATCATTACAAGAAACAAAGACAAATATATACAGTTACTGGCATCACCTAGGGTTTTCTATAAACATATAACCAGTGCCGTGGTATTATAACGATACAATTCTCAACACAAAAGAAAACTACATCATACATGTACATGTAGTGCAGTACCTGTAGTTAGATAACACTATACAATTGAATTGTTTTTAATCCAACATGGCATCACAAGAATAATTTGATGATTTGAGTTGGGAGGGGGGGGGGCAAGGGGTTTAACTGTTATGCTGTTTATGGGGTAATTTAATTCTTTGTTATCTGTTATTCTGAAAATAAATTTACTGTTAGCTGTTATTGTCTTATTCCTTGTTATCTGTTATAGGACTATTATTTTTATTGTTATCTGTTATTGTGAGATTGTTTTGCTGTTAACTGTTATTGAAAATTGGAATGTTAGCATTTTGACAGCCAATCTTAAGTAGAAATTGAAGAAAATGAACATTGTGATTTGGATGGAAAGTTGTCTCATTGGCACTCATACCACATCTTTTTATAATCACTATTTGGGTCTTTCCATTGGTGATATGGAGATCACGTATTTGCAGAAGGATTCCAGTAACAAACATCACATAAACATATTTAAAAACAATCGGGTACAGGACCATTCCCGTAGACATTATTATTACTCTTTGAAATAAATTCTATTGTCTGTGAACATGTTTTTAGATGTAAAATTTTGTACGAATTATAATTTGTACAAAAAATAGGTACAAATTATAGGTTTTTTTTTACTTTGTACACATTTTTCTTATAAAATATAATTTGTATTTTGACTTTGTACACATTTTTTGTACAAATTATAATTTGTGAAAATGACAATTTGTATATAAAATTTGACTAAAAATCACTTTTAACAATGTATAACTTTTACAATAACTTATCATATGGATTTTTTTATAAAAAAAAAAAGCCTTGATACACCGTATAAAATTTTAATTCAATGACCAAATAATAAACGTTATGTTGTACTGTTACACCACTGTCCAAGGTTAGGCACCAAATAACATGTTTAACCCCGCCACATTCTGTATGTGCATGTCCCAAGTCAGTAGCCTGCAATTCAGTGGTTGTTTTCGTTTATTATTTTTTACATAAATTAAGCTGTTAAATTTCTCGTTTTGATTGTTTTTCGTTTGTCATTTCAAGTCCTTTTATATCTGACTATGCAGTATTGCTCATAGTCGAAGGTGGTATGATGGCATAGTTGTTAATTTCTGTGTCTTTTTGTCTCTTTTGGAGAGTTGTCTTATTGGCAATCATACCACATCTCCTTTTATACTTATTTACAAAATACAAAATAGTTTATATGTATCATTTGTTTGAGCATGTGAGTGAAATGTTGCCTTTGGGAATTACACGACATCTTTTTCTTTAGCATTCACACTTAGAAGTGCTACTCCTCCTCTTTGTATTTACATGAAAGAGAACCCTGACTATCAATTTTTCAATAGCTTTTTAACTGGTTCACATAATGAAAGTGAAGCTCATAAACTGTTGCTGCAAATAAAGATGTTTCTTTAACAGCTTCAAATATTTAATTTCTCGACAAAATATCCTTAAAATAAGTGAATATATATGTCTCTGTTAAGGCCTAGCAATCCATGCAACCAGTTATATACACATGGAAAAAAGTATTGCAACACCTTGATTTTTTAAAACTTGAAAAATCAGCCTCTTTTTTTGGATGAAATATAATAAAATATGTGTATAATATTATTGAAACATAGTTTATGATAACATTGGCATTGAAACGAACAAAAAATGTTTGAAAAAAAAATATGATTTATATAACCACAATTTTAATACCAAAATGGAGTGTTTTTTTGTACAAAAAAATGCATTTTACAACTTTTACTGTAGTCGAACATTACAATGTCAGACATTTCAAAATTAATCCTTAGATGACTGTTCACATCATGGTTGATGGTTATACGCCAAAGAATTAGTACTTTGTGCGCAGCCTCTATCCAAACGGATAACCGCATCTAAACGTCTTCTGATTCCTGCCATAAATCGACTAATTTGTTGCTAAGGTAGCAGCAACCATTTCTGATGACGGGCATTGTTTATTTCATGATGGGTTTGAACTGGGGTGTCCTTTCGCGCACTTTCCTCCCAATAGTGTCCCAAATATGCTCGATATGGTTGAAATCCGGGCTACGATTGTGCCAAGGAAGATGAACCGAATTCCATTTGAACATTGGATCTTCCTCCACGATGCTAATTTCCAACTTTGGCGAACTCTGCACAACATTGGATACGGAAAACTGTGTGTCTGTTCGTTAGCAAAGGTCTCCGAAATGGTCTTATCGCACGATAACCAGTAGCGATGAGTCGATCTCGAACAGTTCTTGTTAAAAGGCTCCTGTATGGCCACCACTCTCTTTTAAGATTGTCTTGTATGCAATGGGTTTCCTTCTGACCAACCTTCATTATGCTTGATTTTTCTTAGCAAATGGTATAGGGGGTCTTCATCATCTCGGAATGTCTTTTACAGCATTTATTGCCTGATTTATTCTCAAAACGACTTATAGAGAAATGGTGATGACCAACAAAACGTGCAGTTTTTACAGCGACATCCCTGCTTCCCTTATGCTGATAATCTGCCATCTTGCTGCAGTTAAGAGTTGTCCAGGACCCATTATAAGATGTCAATTACATAACTTTAAAAATTTGGTTATTTAAAGGGTTGAAAACAATGAGGATAAAAACAACTGTTTTGCTGTTTACGGGTAGAGTAGCTGCATGTGCAGATAAAAAATTATCGAGTCGATATTTTTTTATTAAACTCAGGTGATACTTAAATAATGTTTAACTAGTTCTATTTTACCAAATTATATCCCAAAAAAATGAAAAGTGTTTTTTTAATTTCAATTTCAATTTGGTGTTGCAATACTTTTTTCCATGTGTATATAATAAGATGTACTAACTGTACTGTATTGGTCCTGGACCGGACTGATTTTAAAATTTCATTTACTGTTATCTGTTATTGTCCCTTTTCAACTCCTTGTTATCTGTTTTAAGCCAAATCATTTCACTGTTTTGCTGTTATTGGAACCCCCCTTGCCCCCCTCATTTGAAGACCCTTATTATGGGAATAGATAAGAAAGTTACTGGTTTTTCTACACAGCTGAATAAAGTTGAACGTAACTTGACAAGGATGATAAACGAGGTGAAGGCTGATGTAAATGTTCTCAATGTTAAGTACGAAACCTCCCACAAAGATCTTAACACTCTTCTTAATGATTTCACAGAGCTCCAAAAAGGTGTTCAGGGTATGGATGCACAGATTCAATTCATAGAGAATGATAAACTTGAAAAAATAGAGTTACAAAAGTAAATTGATGACCTTATAGAGCAAGCTATTTTAATAGAAAAACACGATAGGAAGTATAAGATACTGATATACGATATAAATGACACCAAAAAAGATGAGAATGTGTATGCTATAACAAGAAAACTCTTTACTGAAGACATGCACATTGACGAAAGAAAAGATAATTCTATACCCATCGCAAATGCACATAGAGTCCCTACACATGGGAAAGATCCAAAGCCTATTATATAGTTCGTTTCCTGTATTTTGGGGATAAGCAACTTATCATGTCCAACGCACACAACTTAAAAGGGAAAAAATACGCATACTTGATGATCTGCCAATTTCAATGAAGGAGGAGAGATTTTTACTTTCGCACAATTCATATATATATACAAAATAAGAAAAAGGGACAAATTACAAACAAGAATTCGAGCAAAGGGGGCCACATGACATTAGAGACTCGTAAAGATTGTTCAGAAGAATGTTCTACATGGGGATAACTGTTGTACTGCAGTTTTATATACATGTATATTATTCTAAGATAAAAACTGGTTACTATATAAAATGTCATATATATATATAATACTGTAAGCCACCCGAGAGCATCCTGTCCTATACTCGGTAGTTTACTTTAATAACACTTATATACAGTATGTGGCTCATGTAGCAACTCTACATTTGTATTAAACTTCCTAAATTACTTGTCAGGTATGTATTGAGCGATCCCTTGTATTCGAGTGTTACTGAGCTAATTTAGTTCCTAACGGCTTTCCATAGTTTTTATGTTTGAACGAGCGTCCTCCAACATCTATTGTTTTCATCAGTGTAAATTCATGTGCTTTTTGTATGTGCCCAAGTTCAATAAAATAAAGTTATCTTTCCAATGTTAACAGTTTTTATTTGTTCACTGTTAAAAGTATGTAACATTATAACATCGTAAAACTATATAAATAAACAGTTGCGTTCAAGTGTACTGAATCATAAATCCTTAAATACGTATTTGTGGTGTCCGACGTGGTGGGAGATAGCTTACTGTACAAAAGACGGCTAATTAAATATCATTAAACTTCATTATGTTATCCTTATTCTCACCTAAAGGCTATTGTTGCTTTATTTGTTTTTTCAAGGTTTGAACTTGCCGCCAGCAAAACTTTGGGCTATCTGCCATTGCTGAGTGCTCGCGCGTTTATATACTAAATTGTAAAATTGAGAATGGAAATGGGGAATGTGTCAAAGAGACAACAACCCGCCCAAATAAAAAACAACAGCAGAGGGTCACCAACAGGTCTTCAATGTAGCGAGAAATTCCCGCACCCGGAGGCGTCCTTCAGCTGGCCCCTAAACAAATATATACTAGTCCAGTGATAATGAACGCCATACTAATTTCCAAATTGTACACAAGAAACTAAAATTAAAATAATACAAGACTAACAAATGTCACGTGACATACTAATCCAATGGAAACTTGTCCTTTCCGGGAAGCCGGAACTATAAAAATTTCAGATAATGATAAACATAATATACATATCATCTTAAGTTGTCCGAACATTGTCTTTATACATAAAATATCAAAACAAAGCTATAGCATCTAAAATATCGATACAGAAGCTTGAAATAAACAATCGGATACATATGCGCGCGCATTGATTTAGCAGACGATCTGCATTAGTACATGATAAGTAAATAACATACAACATAGTTCATTTCAACCATCTAAATATTTACAATATATTTGTGTCCGGCAGGGTATACTAATATAAAATATCTTATCTGTCGTATTAAAAATACGATATTAGATCAATTGTCCAGGGGACGAATTGGTATTTAAAGATATAAATAAAGGCAACAGTAGTATACCGCTGTTCAAAACTCATAAATCCATGGACAAAAAACAAAATCGGGGTAACAAACTAAAACCGAGGAAACGCATTAAATATAAGAGGAGAACAACGACAAAACACCGAAACGTAACACACACAGAAACGGACCAAGCATCAGACAAAACACCACGAGAATAACAAATATAACATGAAAACCAAATACATGAATTTGGGATAGACAAGTACCGTGCCACGTCTTATCTCAATTTCTCAAAAATAAGAGAAAACACAAACTACTCAACGTTAAAATGCAACACACACAGAAACGAACAATAATATAACAATGGCCATCTTCCTAACTTGGTACAGGACACTTTTAAAGGGGAATAAAAGTGGTGGGTTGAACCTGGTTTTGTGGCATGCCAAACCTCGCACTTTAATGGCAAAGTTAAATATAACATTGAAATGACAACATAATATTACAGGACTACAATACAAATTAATAGAACATATTAGACAAAGAAAAACATGATTAATAGATAACAAAAAGCATCAGCATTGTCATGACTTTTATAAAGTGATATAAAACAGACCAGTGGGAGGGTAGAGATCCTGCTAACATGTTTAAGCCCGCCACATTATTTATGTATGTGCCTGTCCCAAGTCAGGAGCCTGTAATTCAGTGGTTGTTTGTTTATGTGTTTCATATTTGTGTTTCGTTCTTTTTTTTATGTAAATAAGGCTGTTAGTTTTCTCGTTTGAATTGTTTTACATTGTCATATCGGGGCCTATTAAAGCTGACTGCGTTATGGGCTTTGCTTATTGTTGAAGGCCGTACGGTGACCTATAGTTGTTAATGTCTGTGTAATTTTGGTATCTTGTCTCATTGGTAATTTTACCACATCTTCTTTTTTGTAGTGGAGACATTTAGTTTGCAAATACCAATTGTCTGAAACGACAGGATCAATATTATATGAACATTAAAGTTGTTAAACGACTTTGTACAAGGCAACATTTCCTTCTTCATTGCATATGAGTAAGGTTCTATTGTCTGTATCAAAGTCCACAGATGTTGGTCGATTAAGTCCATCTGATTCTGTCAGTAATGTTCTACTTGTTTTCCCGTCATGTTGTATAATTGTTAGATTATTTGAAATATAACCTACAACATACACATTTTGGTAAGAGTCTACTGTTATATCGTAAGGAAATCTAATCAATTTCAAGTCACATTCAAACTTCCATAATTGTTCTCCATTCAAACGACAACAGTGTACTTGGTTCGAGATGTAATCTGCGTAAAATATTTTGTCTTTGCTTGTTTCGATGCTTGCTACATCTTTAGCTATCGTGTTCAATTTTTGCAGTTGTCTTCCTGATAGATCCATGACTTGTATGTTACCTTTATATACTACGTAAAGTTTCCCATCCTCGTGAGATACTTCCAAGCAATTATTTTTTAAACTGATGCTCTTTTCAATATGGAAGGTAGTGTTATTCATTATTTCAAGATATAATGCATTCCCGTACGTAACAACAATACGATTAAGATCTATCACGGCAAGATCGTACGGTTTACTGGATACTGAGATGTCTCGGATATGTTCACCTGTACCACTGTACTCTGTTAATTTTATTTTATTCTTCACCAATAGATGACCGTTAGGCAATATGATGCAACCATCAATATTCATGTTATTTGTTTTCTTTATTTTAAAGGTTCTGATAACCTGAAGCTTAATGTCGGATATATTTCTTGATGTCGAGATAGAAACCCCAATCTGAGCTTGGCCGATTTTTTGGTCTTTGAAATCTAACTTGGCAGCACATTCAGATACCTTTATTTGGCCAAACTCTTCAACTTCGTTTGATAATTTACCTATTAAACTATGAATAGCTACTTTTAATTCATAATCCTTGGAAGAACTTATTTCACTCTTGATGGATTCGATTTCGCTAACGATCTGTGTATTGACCTTACGCGTGCCCAGAAACACTTGTATGTCAGAAGAAAATTGTTTCATGTCAATAAGTTGTTCCCTTAGTTGGATAATCATTTCTTCTGTTGATTTTAGCTTCTGAAGGATTTTCATATATTTTGATTTGCAAGATTGAGATGTTGATTTTAGTTCGTGTAACAATTTCTCCTGTATTTTGTCTAATCGACTGTTTATTTTCGTTCTCGTTTCAAGAATCATTGTTTTGACGTCAAGTTCTTGTTTTTCAAATTCCTTTGTAACGGATTCACGATTCTTGATGCATTGTTTAACATTGCGCAGAGTTCCCTCAATCGTGTCTTCCAGGTCAGATAACGCCGTTGATTGTCTTGAATTTTCTGAGTTAGCACTTATTGGTATAACATCAGAACATGCCTTGTGTTTTGATGGAACACATACTACACAGAGGACTTCGTCGTGAGTTTTACAGAACCATTGCAGGTTTTCACCATGCTGCTCACATATTTCGGAGATTGAAATATGTTTAATCTTGTGGTAATCTTCAATTGAAATAACCTTATGATTTCTTGTGGTTTTGCCTTTTCTGTGAACATTTTCACAATCTTCACATAATCCTTCTTCACAATTAGTGCACCATCTCCAGGAATCCTTCGTCACATCATCAAACATACACGGTCCACAGGGTATATGTTTACCAGAAGCCATTTTAACTGCCTAAAAGATGAAAAAAATGGTTTAATTCCAGCAAATCATTACCCATATGTGCGTTGTTTGTTCGTATAGAAGCAAGCTCCGCCCTTACTGTTATTGATATGCTTATCTTATGAAAACTCTTCAAACATGGCAATAATTTGTTTGGAAATGCCTGCTTCCGTTTTTGATAATTCAAGTACAATATTGAAATTAACGTAAAATCACAAAAATACTGAACTCCGAGGAAAATTCAAAACGAAAAGTCCCTAATCAAATGGAAAAAAATCAAAAGCTCAAACACATCAAACGAATGGATAACAACTGTTATATTCCTGCAATCGTTAAGGCATTTTCTTGTGTAGTAAAAGGTGAATGGAACCTAATTTTGATATAAGCTAGCACCGATACTTAGGTTTGCATCCATATAATCGATTTTCGGGAATTGAACATTGGTATTCTTCTGCCGACCTAATTTAATCAGGTGCATCAAATGATAATTTTTTTACAAGAGTTAGCGTTTTTTATTCATGGCAATGATATCAAAACGTATGGTCATAGGTAACAATTGTAAACATTTAAAAGTATCAACTTCTAGAATACATTTTAGAAACGAATTGAAAACGATCAAAACAATTGGGAGACCCTTAAAGGGTTATAATGCCTTGACGACATTTGACTAATTGCACTTACTGAAAGACACGAAAAAATTATTTGTTTTTTACCTCGCTAATTGCAGAAAGTATTGTAGTCAAATTAAAGAGCGAGTTGGAAAATAGTTGAGCTGGAATCATTCTTTAATAAAATTGTCCACAAAAAATTTTTTTCCTATTTGTCTAGTCTATTATACAGTCATTTTTGAATAAAGTGCTTTCCCTGAACTGGTTTCTGGAATACGTTCTCTTTATAGGTTTTCACGTAAAATTTGCACAAGGTGCAAGGAAATAAGCATTGCATGACAGTTTTTTTGTTATTGAGCATGCTTTACAATTTCTTCTTCATGTTCTTTGAAAATATGGAATCAATAAAAAGTTGATTTTTTCATAGTTGATTATACCTGTTTACGTTTATTTTGTTTTGTTTATACTGGTTATGCATGTAAAGATGAGTATGCAAAAAGAGGGAGATAAAATACTCCAGATAGGGAAAAATTCCTTTATGATCTTATCTTATAAGTTTGCTAAAAATCAAAGGACTAGAAAAAGGTTTCAGGTCACTTAGTGGAGATATGTTATCAATAGCATAGAAAAATTCTCAAAGCCCCATGCAGCGCCCGTAAAATACAAGATCAAAACTTTAAAGGACGGTAGGCAAACGCTTTCCCTGGATGACGTACACTATTCGGCACCTTGATTTTTCATTAAACATGTTAAAGGAAATATAGAAATAACGAGAGAAAATAGCTCAACCAAACAAGGAAGTTGAATATATCACAAAATTTCCCAGTATTTCTTTCTTTTTATCAATAACAAAAAGTTTAAAGTATTATTAAGTTGTTGACAAGTAATAATAAAATAAAATAGCACCACGGATTTTGTGGAATGCACTTTACCTGTATTGTTTTACGAGCTATTTCCTGTATTTGTCAAGACATATCATGTGAACGTTGTTTGTAGTCATAGGTCAAATGGCTCGTTATGAATAAGATCAAAACGCGCGATTTTTCAAACCTTTTTAATCGGGTCTGTTCAGTATGTGCGATAATGTATCTGTTTCATGCTTCATCTTTTTTAATGATTTTTTTAATAGACATGTTGTACTTTTATCCCGGTTGATGTTGGAAACAGGCTTTTTGTTTGTGGTAATTACGTAATCACAAATTCCATTGCATATACCTCAGAGGCATATCCGTACTTTTAACAAAAGAAATATCTTCTTTACAGACCCGAAAAAACAATAAAAGCAGCGAATTAAATTCAAACCATAAAACACAAACCCTCTTGTTTTTTAAAATGAAAAAAAAGGGTGTTGAATACTTCATTTACAAATCAATATCAACAAAACTACAATAGAAATGATTATAAAAATAGGGTTTCAAATCCATCCTCAAAAGGCAGCTTAGATGAATGTATCTTCACTTCTCGATTCCCATTTTGGTCATACTGTTAACGTATTACCGTATTTATACATTCTCAATTCCCAAATTTTTTTTATTTAAACTTTTCTAAATCTAAATCGGTGGAACGCACACAATTTAGAGAATGCTTTGTTCTTTCGCCTTAAGGCCAATTTGAGGAATATATTTCGTGTTAGACAAATGTTTAAAGCAACAAATATTAAGAAGAAATGGGATGCTAGAGTGGTTTTTAAAACACTATCTTTATTTTGAACCAAATTGTAAAGTGAATAAAAACTTTCATGTAAAACAAATATTTAATGCTACAAATTACATGACGAAAGTGAATGGAGAAATTGTTTCCTCAAAAAGCATATTAGTACGCCGGCTCTGTGAAAAATTGTGCACATCCTGCTACAAGCATGAAATTTGGCATAGACCTTCCTCATCTATTACTCTTTTATTTCAGATAGGGAGGCATTTGAAAAAAATGTCGCATTTCCGGTAAAATCCAAAATGGCGGACTTTATACTTAAATCAGCCCAATATCGAAGGCTAGTATGTGAAAAGGTGTTATAATCATGCTACTATCATAATATTTGGTACAAACCTGTGTTTCTGAGGCCTCATCATTTTGTCAAAAGCTTGTACATTGTGGATGTACGAAAGGATGTCTCGGTCGTTGTTAATGTTGAAAATCGGGTCTCCGGTGCACTGCTTTGTGTGCATGTGGTAGGGACTGTGCATAAACATGTATTTTTGGCCAAGTAGTAGTAATTTTAAAAATGATTTAGTATTATACTGATTTTTTTTAATCAATCTATCCAAAACTCTACATCGAAGAAATGGATTGAGTACTCATCTTTGAAATTTACGCCGTATTTTTTTACCGGAAGTGTAAACATTTACAACAGAATAGAATTAGGGGTTTTGAGAATAACTTACAGCCAAAATATTAATAACCAGCACAAAAAGTAACATTTTCTTTACATTTTGAAAAAAAGTTGAATATTTAAATAATGAATTGATATTTCTATGTCCGCCTTTTTGAATATTACCGGAAGTAGGGGTTTTAAAGACAGATTTTTTTATACATTTTATCCATTAGAAGCACCAAAGAAAGGTTCCTGCACAATGTTATGATAGTAGCAATACGTTTAAACACATTTCAATTACCCTCCCTAAAAAATAAGCTTATTTTAGTATAATGTCCGCCATGTTGGAATTTACCGGAAGTAGGATTTTTGCAGACATCTAAATAATATAATATATCCAAAAGTAGTACAAAACAAAGATTTGTACCAAATATTATGGTTGTAGCATGATAATAACACCATTTCAAATACTAGCCTTTGATATTGGGCTGATTTAAGTATGAAGTCCGCCATTTGGATTTTACCGGAAGTGAGACATTTTTTGCAAATGCCTCCCTTTCTGAAATAAAAGAGTAATAGTTGAGGAAGTTCTATGCCAAATTTCATGCTTGTAGCAGGATGTGCACAAATCGTCTGAAATATGCTTGTAGCCGCCGGACTATATCAGTATTTGGAATGACATAGATTTCTGATCTTCTATTCTAGAACATGACAAATATACAGCTAGATTCTACAAACTTTTGTAATCCAATGTACTACAAATCAGAAGATATAGACACTACATTTGATTCTATGGAGAATCCAGTAACCTCCCTTGATCGTGAGGCTCCAGTTACTTCCCCTGATATTAGTGTAGGTCTTCCAAAGGATAGGTCTCAAGGAGCTACCCCTAGTAATTTAAGGAAATATATAGTAAAGAAAAAGGCATTGAGTCCTGTTGAACACTCGGATAAGGATAAAGATGGACTTGTTGCAGAAGAGAAATTGTAGCAATGAATTCTGGGTAAAATATCCTCACCAATGAATGCTGGGTAAAGTTTCCTAACCAATGAATTCTGGGTAAAATTTCCTCACCAATGATCTCAGATCAACTACTACTACAAAGACAGACATATCAATTTGTTTGAAAGGACAGTGATTGGATAATGTTGTGCATGTGTCATCGATACGGATATTTGCTTTTTGAAATTTCCTGACAAACTGGAGCGATGTTTTCAGGTGATGTGAAATCTGGCATTGGCTATTGCTTTGCATTTTTAACATAAATACTGTATTGTTATGAGCATAGCTGTTTATATGCAGCAGTTCTCACTATTGAGTCTTATATTTCTAAACAGCTTCTGTATGATCAATTGTCCATTCAACAGCTTAATATACAAACAAAAAACCAATCATAGAATTTGTACATTGTTCCCGATTTAATTTTGGACATCCACTAAAGTTTTGAAAGGGTTTTTGCTCACTGTGGATTCATTTATTTTTCTTGGATATCAATTTTAGTTGGTTTTAGTGATGTCTGCATATAAGCCTATAGGACATTAGTAATTTGTTGAACATTTAAATTTGTAGTTAACCTGTACCCCCAAAACCAACGAGTTGATGAATCCACACTATCAAAATATTGGACCTTTTCTTTATCAGAAAAATGGAAATTGGAAGTAACCATTTTGTTATACAGCAAGAACTTCCAGTGACTTTTGGCATGTGTCCTTACTTCATTCTTTTTTCATTTTTGATAACCATCATAAACATTTTTATTGTTATTTTCAATGTATTTATGATTTTAATGTAAAAAAGCAATGTGATTGAAATACATATCCTGTGTCAACTTCAAGCTTAAAAGGATGTAAGGATGCTCCTGTCTACTTTCTGTATTGATGGCTTTTCAGGAATCATGTGTTTTATGCCCCACCTACGATAGTAGAGGGGCATTATGTTTTTTGGTCTGTGGCAGCGTTCGTTCGTCCGTCCGTTCGTTCGTCCCGCTTCAGGTTAAAGTTTTTGGTCAAGGTAGTTTTTGATGAAGCTGAAATCCAGTCAACTTGAAACTTATTACACGTGTTGCTTATGATATGATCTTTCTAATTTTAATGCCAAGTTAGATATTTACCCAATTTCAAAGTCCATGGAACATGGAAATGATAGTGCAAGTGGTGCATCCGTTTACTTTGGACACAATCTTGTTTTGTAATGAAACTAACATTGGCTAATTCAATAATAGTGAGAACAGAAAGTTTAATTGAGTGTTGTCAGATCCCTGTAAGAAAGAATCTGTATTTTAATCAAATTGGTAAAGAAGGCATAAATATTCTTCATCAAGCAATTTAAAACCATATATCAGCTATTTACAGGCACACAATTTAGTGAACCGATACGGAGAATATGTGATGTCCTGTAAAGTTGGCTTTTGTTATTCAATACGAAATTCATTTCATATTTAGTTCTTGAACATTTGTAAATAGTTTATGTAGATGTCATACAACTCATGTTATTATATTAAAATGTTTAATCAGTTTCTGACTTTTATTCTTATTTACTAAATGTTATACAAGACTGTAAATTCAGAAATTATTGCAATTTTCTGTTAATGTGAATAAATGACTGGTTTAGTTTTACAATAATAAGACCTAACATTATGATATCTGATACAAATATTGGTATGCAGCTTTTGCTGAACTCTCAATAATTAACCTTGCATTTTGGTCCCTCTCTTTTAAAATTGCAATAGTTTTTAAATTTTTATGCCCCATTTATGTTAGCATAGTACTCATAATAATTGAATATTTCATCAACACTTTTTGTTAATTAAAAAATTGTTAAACAATTGAAATATGGTGGTGATATGAAGATAGAATTCGTAAAGTAAGGCATCTGCAACCAAAGTATGAAACATTAAGGTCTTCCGTCTGAAATAAAAAAGCATTTAGCAATAGTGTTTGCACACACCACTGTATTTTTTACAGTGGGATTAATCCCTATGTCATTCATTCAGCAAATGGCAATTGTCTTTGCTGTTAAAAAAACTTAAATCAGATGTTTATTGATCTGAAATTAGTCCATGATTTGTTCACAATAATCACTGATTCACTTGAGTGTAACATTAAATTAACTACATACATAAACTTTTAAACTGCAATAAAATTTGATAATGTGTATTTCCCTTTAAATGCCTTTTTAATAGTACATGGTGTTTGTATATTAAGACATGTTTATGAAAATTCTTGATAAAGATACACTTCAATGCTTTTTAAAAAAAAAATATGAAATAATAATTATATAATAATAACACCAAGGCTCTCTTATGAAACCTTCTCTTTTGATATATATACAAAAACATCAAATTATTAACGATAAATTATATATCAGAGGTAAAACGATGTTAATAGTTATCAAAGATACCAGGATTATAAACGTTAAAACAATGCAAGCCACCTTTCAAAATTCTAAAAAATTTGAATTCTCTTACTTTTGACAACAGAGTAACACCTAGATATTGAAATAATAAAATGAAAACTATCCACTGTTATTCTACAATCATTAATTTTTAGTGGCATATAATTGAACCATATCAATAGCCAATCCTAACAGAAGCTTATAACATAGTAGACCACACTGCTTGAACAGACCAATGCCTCATTTTGCATGTAAATATTGCGGTGATCAGGCAGATTTGAAATTGAAAAAAGTTTTTGTCATGTCCCTTCATTTATTGACCCAAAGATGAGGTTTAAAACCAGTAGTTGCCTATATAGACTTTATTTAAAATGGTTTATGTGTTGATATTCGAGAGACTTAAAAACATTTACAGTCACCACCAAGTTCATAAAGGATATTTACCATTAAAGATTAAATCAAAGACATCACACGAAGGTGTGTCACTGTTACATTACTGTTTGTGTTACCTTAACCATCAACTGGGCATGCAATCAATATACCAACTGCTACGTTGATGGCCGTACGCCATCAAACGGTTCAATAATATATTGTTTGTTCATCTTAATAAATTCGAAAAAAAGTTTAAATTTGAGGAAGTTTTCAATGAAGTTTTTTGTGGAGGCACACCTTTTCTTATCCTTTTTAAATAATTCATTGTAAGCACAATTGCATAGAAGGGTACATGCAGCGTCACATTATTATCCAACTTAAAAACAAAACAGATCAAACAAATATCGCGTTCTTATCCCGTATATTGTAGGAACGTTTCTATAAAAACGTAATTTAATCCTACATGGTTTGAACAGTTTCAAATAACTTTGTACAGCGTAACCTTTCCCACTTCGTTTAATACACAGAAGTAATGTTCCTTTTTCTTTGTCAAAATACACACATTTGCTTTATGTAGTCCATCTTAAGCTTGTAAAGTCAATTAAGTCGTGCCGTCCTTTCCATCATGTTGTATGACGGTAAGATTACGGGAACGATGACCTACAACATGCACGTTTTGCTTATTGTCTACTGTAATACCTTAAGGCTAATGAATGGATTCACTTTCAAACTGCCATAACTCTTCTCCGTTCAAACGACAACAATGTACTTTGTTTTTGCTCGTGTCTGAGTAGAATAGCCTGTCTTTGCTAGTTGTGATGTAGTAAACATCATTCAATTCCATGTTCAGTGTTTCTAGTTGCCTTCCCGATAGATCCAGGACTTGTATTGAAGAGTATCCTACAACGTAAATTCTTCCATCGTTTTCAGATACTCCGAAGCAATCATCCTGTAATTCAATTTTTTTTTTCAAACCGTTAACATGGTTAAGGTATTGATATTTATTATTTCTAAGTTCTCTGCGTCACCATATGACATTAGGTTTAATTCGTGTAATATCATATGGTCGGGAAGAGACCGGAATTGCACGGACATTACCATTGTACAGTATTAAACATGTTAAATGCCTTCCCTTTCCATTCGCCATCAACATGATCAAGAAATGACCATCCGGCAATGAAACACAACTTGAACTATTCATTGTATGCTTTCTGTTTTTGAATATATCAAATGATGTCATTACCTAAAGCATAATTTCAGACATGTTTCTAGACGTTGGGATAGTGATCCCTATTTGAGTTTGATCGATTGTCATGTCTCTGAAAGGCATGCAGACTTGTCGCAAAGGCTGAGACTTTAATCTGACCAAATTCTTTAACTTCATCTAATAACTTCAAAATGATGTTGTGAAAAACTTTTTTCAAATCATTATCCTTGGAAGTACCAGTTGGGTGCAGACCAAGTAATACATGTAAACAGGCCTAAAAAGTTAACACGGTGTTTACTTGCGTGTACTTCATGTAAACGCCGCGTTAACTCTGCGTTAACTCCGAAATTTTAGTAGACATAAATACATGAAATAGTAAACGGGCGTTTACTTTCGCGTTTACCTCCGTGTTAACCGCGCGTCTTCTAATTTCGTAAAGAGTAAACGGGCGTTTACTTTCGCGTTTACTTCGCGTTAACGCGAAAAAGGCATGTCTTCTATTTTTGTTTTAAAAAGTAAACGCACGTTTACTGTTTGTACAAGGGGGAGAATCTACGTCATCACGCAGGGTGTCGGCGATTGAAATTGGACCACCATTTTGTCGCTTCAAGGTAAGAATTTGACTTATTATGCCAGTTATATGAGGGTTATGTTTATACAAAATAGTCCACCAAAGACTATATAAAGTAGGAAAATAAATGAGCCATCGCTCAATATTATTGGTTATCTCAATTTTGCAAACACTTCGATACCAGTTTTAGGAATTAGGTCAACATGCAGGATATCGGCAAAATTTTTCATAACAACATCTTGATTATCAAGAACCGCCTACTTTATCAACAAATGAACATGTCCGAATTCTTTATTGTACTCGGGAAAATACTTGTTACTCACAAATATCCGTCATTATGGTCGAAAAACGTCTTATTTTTAAAAAATTGAAAAAGGATGTCGGCAACACATCGAATATCGAAGGATGTCGGGGACACACTAATATATTAACAATGTAAGTGTCCTTTGATTATATCAACCATAATAAAGATACGAAAAAAAACCAAAGCAGGATTAGTGTTCCTTGCTTGCTTCCATTTCATGCACTCAATTTCAGGATTCAATTTTTGTAAATAATCGAGAGAAAAAAAGTTTTAGAAGGTGAAAGTCAGAGTCGGATCGTTTCAGCTAACAAAAAGTATCAGGTTTAAAATTTTATACGCCAGACGTGCGTTTCATTACATTTTTACTTGCATATGATACCGTAGTTAATTTGGCTTTTTAATCGAACTTTCATGTCTCTACAGTACAAAAAAATCTCACGGGAAACTATGCTGGTAAAGGCATTCCACCCAGACAATTATGCAATGTCATCCCAGACACCAGATTAAAAAAAACAATCTTATATAACTACACGTTGTTCAACCACACATTATAATACGGAAGAACTGCAGGAGCAAGTGCTATCAATTCTTGCAGTTTGTCATTTTTGGGGGATCCTTTATTTCATGTTCCATTTCATGTAACATGTCGTTTTGAAGTTGATCTGCAAACAATCGTATGCATGGCCCTGTTGGTCCTCTATCGTGACATTTGCGCAAGTCTACTGGCGGTTTTGTTGAAATTTCTTCAGTAATTGGCATTGGGGAAACTTAACATTTTTGCCAGGCGTTTTTATTTTGATGACAAATGAGGACTTGCATGGTTTTGATTTTTTTTACGGGTGGCGATTTAGTGGGCGATCTGGTCGGCTGTTCAACATCAGATTGTATTCGCGATCGTTTCCGCCTGCACAAGTTTAAATTTGATTTGCGGCTTGTCATGACCATTAGTTTTAAATTAGATCTAGTCACATGTTGAATAACATATGTGTTAAAAATAGTATATATTAGTGTGTCCCCGACATCCTTCGATATTCGATGTGTTGCCGACATCCTTTTCCAATTTTTTAAAAATAAGACGTTTTTCGACCATAATGACGGATATTTGTGAGTAACAAGTATTTTCCCGAGTACAATAAAGAATTCGGACATGTTCATTTGTTGATAAAGTAGGCGGTTCTTGATAATCAAGATGTTGTTATGAAAAATTTTGCCGATATCCTGCATGTTGACCCAATTCCTAAAACTGGTATCGAAGTGTTTGCAAAATTGAGATAACCAATAGTATTGAGCGATGGCTCATTTATTTTCCTACTTTATATAGTCTTTGGTGGACTATCTTATATAATCATAACCCTCATATAACTGGCATAATAAGTCAAATTCTTACCTTGAAGCGACAAAATGGTGGTCCAATTTCAATCGCCGACACCCTGCGTGATGACGTAGATTCCTCCCCTTGTTGTAGTAAACGCGCGTTAACGCAGATTGTCCTCGTATCCTGGATACACTGACCTAATATATCACATGATAAGGTACATCAAAATATCCATCTGTCCATTTTCGATCAACATATTGACGATTGCATTTAATGAAATGACACTTCTTTAATTAATTTATTGAAAATTAATCATTGAATATAAGAACAAAATGGAAATTCGTCCTGAAACTGTAAAACCTACAAGACTTTCAGTTTACATTCGTGAGAGGATATTAAGTTAAAGAAGATCTGGCGGGAATCCACCATTACTCTATTCTTTATATTTGTGTCTATTATTCTGTATTGTGTAAACCCAAACCCAAACCCTCAAACATGTTCCTCATGTCTTAAATAGAAAAGGTATGAAAAGGAAACATAAAATTCGTTAATTTTAGCCATTGCATGTAAGTGTACCTCGATATCAGTTCGTAGTAGTCAGTCTTTCATGAAAACAAACTTGTCACACGATGAGCATCTGCGTGTAATATTTGTCGCTGGAATATATTCTCAACAAGAGACAGGGTATTTACGTAAACATTTAATTTTACATGAAATCGAAATGAATCTTCTCTAATGTTCAGATTTTTTACAGCCTATTTATACCCCTGATTTCATGGTTGTTTTTCATACATGTTACTAGAGAAGTGTGTATATATGCATGCTCTTTTTTTACTGTTTTTCGACTAACATGTATGTTGAATGACGGTCATACAAGTGGGAAGTATTCTGTTCATAAATTAGTGCCTATAGCAAGACTATTGCAAATATATGTAAAAGATAACTGCGAGTAAACGGCGTCAGGTCATGATAAAAAGTCCTAGTTTTTATTTTAACTGGGATACGGGCAGACAAGGGTGGGTGTGCGAATCTAATTAATTTGTGCCACTATCTTGGAAAATCACTGACTTTGATTTGTCTCCGAATTAACTTACGCCAGATTAAGTAGGAGAAAGAAGTTTTTATTGGGTTTTTTGTTATAAAGGATTCTGGACCAGCACCCTTTTAAAAAGAAATTGACTTCATTCAATGTAATATTATTCACAGTTGTAACTTTTAACAAAAAATTCAGTTAAGTATTAAACAACCCATTTACATGATCCATGTAATGGTGCAATATGTTTGAAGGAACGGAATGAATACAATAAAACAGAAAAAAAACTTGAATGAGCGTCGTACATTCATTTGTTCCTATTTAAAAAGATAAGTTCTAGTTTTTAAAATTATACTTATATTTCAGTTTGATGGTACATTATTTCAAAATCAAAGCTGCTTGAAGTTTTACTTATTATAAACTACATAGGCCTACGTGTTACTGTATCTGTATATAAATTGATACTATAATTATATTTTAGATTTAAAGATAATGTGCTACGGCATAGAACCAAAGTTTTGTACGATATGTCATTTATTTTATTTCTTGAAGCATAACCTAGTTAAAACTGGCGTACAGAATGTTGACAAATTATTTTAACAACATAATTTTATATGTTTTACATGTACACATAGTTTTGCAATATTCAATTTTTTTTTCAAATATGCCGGTTTGTGAGTCGATATTTGTACATGTAAATTTTGAACAGAAAAAAATAAAAAATCCGCTGTTGAAAGTTTTTGGATCTGATTTTTGTTTGCAATTTATAAGTGTTTATATTTCTAATAAAAAGTGTTTTTGAATGTTAAGGTTTAAAACACATTAACGTTAAAAATATTAAGTCATTTTAACAACATAAATATATGTACAAATGCACACGACGATTATTTCATAATATACACACTTAGTTAATGCGAAAAGTAAACGCGCGTTTACTTTCAAGTGCACGTAAAATTAAACTTGTGAAATCTGAAGTAAACGGCCGTTTACTACTGACTAAACGGACGCAGAGTAAACGCACGTTTACTCGAGTAGACATTAGATATTTCCATTTTGACCGCGTTAACGTAAATGAAGTAAACGGATGTTTACGAGTAAACGCGAAATTTAAAGTTAACTAACGAAATATGTGCACGCCGCGTTAACTTGCGTTTACATAATGTAATGCTTGGTCTGCACCCAACTGTACCAATCGCACTCTTAATTGATTCTGTCTCGCTTACGACTAAGTTGTTAAATTGGCGTGTTCCAAGAAACCCTTGTATATCAGAAGAAATTTGTTTTTTATGTATTGTGTGTTCCCTCATTTTGGTGAGTTTGTCTTCTATTGATTCTTAATTCTGCAAGAATTTTGCACATTTCGTTTTCACAAGCTTGAGATGCTGACCTTAGTTTATGTGCTATCTATACAAATATTCACTCATATTGTAAGAAATCAATCTGTAATTTTTCAGATAATAGAAGAAATAAATGCATTAATTTTTTCGATTTTCTTTTGTAGTTCAACGAGTCACGTTTCTATGCAAAATTTTAGAAAAATCTGCGACATAGCCCATGTACTGTTCCTTGACCTTAAGATTATATAATTTTTATTTAACAACTCAGAATATACGTCACATTCCAATACTAACAGACAAATGATCTTATCTGAAAAGAAAATGATATAAATACATGAAATAGTAAATAGCTTTCATAATTCAATAGTTGTGTAATCTAAAACGAGTCCTTATTTGCCATATTCTACCAATCTATTAATTTCGAATATTCATAAAACAATTTTTTTGATTTATAAACTTAACCATGTTAAATGAGACGGACTCCAACAATTAAAAAAGTAACGTTCGAGAAATGTAACCCAAATATCATGCATTAAGTATTTATTTTTATACCGCCAAGGGTGTGCTTAATTGGGTAATCTTGTTTTCACCATAAGTGCCCATCAGATTGAAAAAATAATCCCTACGGAAAGTGTAAGAAACGTAAAAATCAAATAGCATTGCGTCTGGTGAAGATTGGACGTAATCTTTGTGTGACGGTACAACGTTTTACTTTAAAACCTGACATTTTTCAATAAATTAGTTCGGTTTCAAACTAAAACTTTCATGAATATTTCAGAACCTGCTGAAGAACAATACTAAAGACACCTTATAATCATTATAATACTGTTTCTGTTAACAAAAACAAGAATGTGAATGTTTGATTATTTTTATTTAATTGAAGTGTTGATATGATACTGTGAAAGTACTTTAATTCGTGGGTATCAATTTTCGTGGTTTGAGCAATATTTACATGTTCGTGGGTTTTTAAATTCGTGGATTTTAGTGTTCTAAAAAAAATAAAATTGAAAAATTGAAGCCTTTAGAAACGAGGGTTACAAATAGTCTAGATTGAAGGAAAGTGCAAAGTAAACATTGACCCCTGTAAATCGTAGTGATATAACACTAATTAACCCATGATAAAGTGATCAACAGATTAAAGACCATCAAAAGTGTTAATTAGGCCATTAACATGTCACGTAAAGAAAACAGTAACATAAACAAATGCTATGAATTGCCAAATAATTCTTATCAAAATAAAGACCAGCATAATTTTGTTATTTCTTATATGTACGAGAACTATGAGGATATAAAATGAACATTTTATCATACTAGCATATCAATACCGGAAATCTGACTTTCATTGATCAAAAACAAAAGTTGTACATTTTAGGTTATTAAAGATTAAATGGGTATAATCCTGCATGCGGTTGTAGTTTTGTGCCTGCTATTAAAGTATTCTCATAGTTGGTGCTATTCAATATCTTCTCTTAGACTAGATCATACATGTCATATCAGTAGTCAAACCTACCGATTGGGATCTTTCCAGGTCTTGATTTAGACAATGGTTATTTTATTTCGTTGGACACTTAAATTCGTGGATAAAGTCATCTACGAAAACCACGAAAATTGGTACCCCACGAATAAAAGTACTTTCACAGTATATCTAATTGATTTTTCTTTTTTTTTCTACAATTAAGATATCTCTTGCGATACTATTTTGACAGCTTCAAACGACTTGATATAATGCTACCTTTCCTTCTTTAGTGCATACCAGCAATGTATTCGTATCCTTCTTATAGTACACGGCCGTTGGATACAGCAGTCCATCCAATTTTGTTAGTAGTGTCTTACTGTTTTTCCCGTCATGTTGAATTATTGTTACATTTATCGGAAATATAACCTAAAACGAACACGTTATTGTCATTGTCCACTGATAAACCTTTAGGAAATTTTATGCTGTCACTTTTGAGCTCCCATAATTCTTTGCCATTCAAAAGACAACAATGTACCGTGCACTTGTTATAATCAGCGTAGAATATTCGGGATTTGCTCGTTATGATGTAAACTGCATCTTTAGATGCTAGTTTTAAAGTTTCCAGTTGTTTGCCTGATAGATCCAAGACTTGTATACAGCTTCCATACACAACGTACAGCCTCCCATCCTCATGAGATACACCTAAACAGCTCTTTTGTAAACTTACTTTTTTGTCAACATTGAAAGTATTGCTGTCAATTATTTCTAGAAATAATGCGTCCCCGTACGTCACAACAATACGGTTAGGATCTATCACCGAAATATCGTACGGCGAGCTAGTGACTGAAATATCACGGATATGTTCACCAGTGTGACTGTACTCTATTAAATTATTATCTTTTGTGTAATTTGCAATCAATATATGACCATTAGGTAATATGACACAACCTCTAAATTCCATTTCATTCGTTACCTGTATTTGAAATGTTTTGATCAGCTGAAGCTTTTTTTCGAATATATTTTTTGATGCTTGGACGTTGATCTCATTCTGAGCTTGACCAATTTTTGGGTATTTAAAATCTAACCTAGATGCGCTTTCATTTACTTTTATTTGTCCAAATCCTCCAACTTCGTTTTCAAATCGTTCGATTAGGCTATGAAAAGACACTTTAACATCATAGTCCTTGGTATCACCAATTTCGCTCTTCATGTATTCTACCTCGCTAACGATCCGTTTATTGGTCTGACGCGTTCCAAGAAATACTTGTATATCAGAAGAAAATTGTTTCATATGTATTGTTTCTTCCCTGAGTTTGGTTAGCATTTCTTCTGTTGATTTTAGCATTTGAATAATTTTCATATATTTTGATTTACAATTGTCAGATGTTGATCTTAGTTCGCGTAACAATTTTTCCTGTAGCTTGTCTAGTTGGCCGTTTATTTTTGCTCTAGTATCAAGAACCATTGTTTTTATTTCCAGTTCTTGTTTTTCGATTTCCTTTGTAGCAGATTCACGATTCCTGATGCATTGCTTCACGTTCCGCAGAGTTCCCTCAATTGTCTCTTCCAGGTCAGATAATGCAGATGATTGTCTTGCATTTGCTGCGTTAACATTAATTGGTATCACATCGGAACATGACTTATGCATTGACGGGACACAAACAACACAGAGGACTTCATCGTGACTTTTACAGAACCACTCCAGGTTTTCTCCATGATGCTCACAGACCTGAGAGATCGAAACATTTTCAATCTTGCGGTAATCTTCCATTGCAATAACCTTATGATTTCTTGTGGTTTTACCTTTTCTGTGAACGTTTTCACAATCTTCACATAATCCTTCCTCACAATTGGTGCACCATCTCCAGGAATCCTTCGTCACATCATCAAACATACACGGACCACAGGGTATATGGTTTGCTGAAGCCATTCGAACCTCCCTAAAAAAAACGAAGAGAAGATTTATTTTATTTCTATTTTAATATCTCTTTTATTTATTTATTTAAAAGGCATTTCTTCTCAGTATACGTAAATGTTAAGAAAAGTTATCTTCAAAACAACTGTTTTCGAAATGTCTGCATCCGATTCTAATGATACATGATTGATATGTACCGCTTATTAGGTTGTCTGCATACTGATATTGTAAAATATCAGCTGCGAGTGAAAACAGCACACGAATTCGAAAAGGCTTTATTTTGTGTAGAGCAGCTCATACATTGTATTTTTAACAATATAAATATGATGAAAATCTGATAATTCAAGTATCGGATTGAATTTGTGTATTGTGTATGATATAATTGGTAACGTTCAGGTCTTAGCGGAGTTTAGCAGAGTGATATAGACAGCAGAAACAACGACAAACGCCTAATATTGAATTCATCAAATTAGAACTAATTTCCACTTTGTAAGTTTAGGAAACTGCTCTAACGGTAAATCTATAAAAGTCCATGTAACAATCCATTAACTTACTGAAAACCAATTCCCAACAAAACTCGTAATTAATTAATTGAGATTCCGTTTGATAACTAAAAAAAATCAGAAATTTCGTACAAATAGTTTGCTACCATTTCTTAGCAAATAAAAAAAAATCTCATGACACAAGAAATTTATAAAGTGTTCTTTTCAGTTGTTTTCGGTTTTAAGAGAAATAGTTTTTAATTGTGCATAATTCATTGTTTCTATTCAATATATTCACATCACATTACATAATTATATTCGTTTTAATGCTTAGAATATTGTAAAGTCACCTGTTGATAACTGAAAACCGCATGTTAACCTCTAGATGTATTTTGTGTTCTTTCGTCTTTGTCTCATTGAAATTTACTCTACAATGCCTTTTATCAATGATATGGGTAGATATCAAATTGATATTAAACAAAAGAGAGAAGGTGAAAAAAGCCAAATTGGTGTATTTGAATTCTTTTCTTCTGTTTTTATTGGCATTCAAAGTTTAGTAAGGTGCATAATTAAGTATTTTGAGCATCTTAACAATGTTCTTTTAAAACTTAAATTATAGTATGAAGGTTCGTGATATTTGTAAACCTTAAATAAGTACAAATTTCATAAAACAGTCGATTGTGGTAGGTGCAAATACAATTGGATCGTTTTGTGCATAAAAAAATTACACATAACGATAATAAACGATCTTTTTTAAAGCATTGATTTGCATCTCTGCCCCTGGCGACAGTATTTGGCGAAACCATTTTAAAAATCAGCAATTAATTTATCGAAAAGTGAAAATCAAAAGCACTTTTTTATGTTCGGGCGTGCTTGAGTTGACTTTTCTGTCTTCAAAGCAAAGCATTTGATACATGTATATCATCTCGCTTCAGATTATATTAGGTTTTTTTATTTATGCTACAGGTTGATTGGATAACATTAAAAATTCAAAGAACATAACAATGAAATATGTGGTCAAGTGAAATACCTTTCCGATGAGTCGTAAAAACAGAGTTTGTGTGCTTAAACAACTGATTTTTACTGAACGTACGCGATCATAGACTTTCAAGTGGATCATGAAAAGGCATTTCTTAAAAAGAAAAGTGTGTGTTTTTTTTGGGTTATTCATGTTTTTAGTCTTCAACCCCTCAAAATTTCAAGTCTGCCCTTCTACGAAATATTTATTTAGGAATTTTTTTAAATGTTTTTGAGCTTTCAAAAATTCCGCCTGACAACACATAAGATAATAGTTCTTGATTCGACTAAATGCACAAAAATTACATTAAATGATGCTCATTAGCTATTAGATGCATTTGTTTTTTTTAAAAACTGGAATGTAAAGATCCTTAAGGTATTATGTGGATAAATTTGTCGGTTTTCTAGAGCCAAGTTTGCAGCGCGACATCTCTACAATGGATTCCATTTTAACATGTTTAATGATTGTAAAAATGGGCTGGCGTAATAGGGAGATATGTTTGACGAAGTAAAGTCCTAACTGAAATTGTATTTACGATTTCAAAAACATGTTATGTTTTAAATCGTAATACATACCTTTAAAGACAAAGTTTGTTGAAATAACTATATTCACAAACTTTCATCATTAAAAAATCGATACATTGCATACGCGGAAGAATTAACGTGATGTAATATTTAAAGCAAGGCATAACTCTACTGCCGAATGGGTAAATTCTCTAATTCTGATATAAATAAAGTTACCGAATTAGGTTTTTTTGTTCAAGTAATCAGAATAATTTCTGCAAAGGAGACTAAAATTCATTATTAAATTGTCTGTTTGATTGCCAATTTGAAAGTTCTGAGAGCAGAATACATGATAACTACAGGAGGAAATTAATTAGTATATGTATGTCTGTTTTACAAGAACAGGTTGCAGGCAAAATCATCCTCTTCAACCAAATATTGCTATAAACATGCACCTATCTGGAGATAAAATAAAACGCTTCGCTATTCGTGTATACAAATACATGTATGGGACAGAAATACAAATGAACGAACGGACAAATGATCAAACGGACGGACATGTGCAGACAGGCGATCAAACGGGCGGACGGAGGGACGATCGCACGAACGCACGGACGCATGATCGAATTTACAGACAAACTTATCTAATTAGTATGCATCTCCTTTTTCGAAAGCAGGGTATAATAATCAAGAACAGTTTTTACTAATAGTAAGCAGAATACAATTTGCTAAAAGATAGGGACAGTATATAATATGTGTTGACAACGCCATGACTGAAAACTACATCAATATTTTAAATAAAGATATGCGACATATTGATACGCAACAGAAATCTTTTGAACAATGAAGCTGATTACCGTACTAAATTTCCCAATATTATTTTTTATTTTCAATTAAGCACACCATTCAATAAAAGATAAAGCGTGTAAGAATTTAAAGGATAATAATATCAGTAAAAAGGAATTTAAATTCAGAAGTTTAAGTTTACCTTCTATTCTATTGACGCCTATATCACGTTTATTTATCAGGACACAGTTTTTAATCTTGTTAATTGACACACATAGTTAGTCATTGGTACATTGCTTTGACATGGATAGATTTCGATGCGCGATATTTTGAACTGTTAAAAAAGTGTCGGTTTAATTCAAAGTATGTTATAATGTAATTGTCTGGTGGGTTTTTTTCGTTTGGAATTTCTTTTTTTCTTATAGATGTTGTTTAATAAATGGCTTTACTATCTTTTCAATAGATATTATAATTTGATAAAAAAAAATCTCTTCCGACATGACCAAATGACAAAATTATTAAAGCAGTGCATATTTGTAACAATCAATAAAAATTTCAAAAATCATACTAAGCCATTTTAAGCAAGTATAAAGTACTCTCTAAGGGAAATTTTGCATCAAAATAACAGAAAAATCTTTCATTTATTTCAAATTTTACAAAAGGTGTATTAATCCAATTTCACAAATTCAGACCTTCTTATCTTTCACCTATCATAACTGAGCTGATTACTTATAAGTGGAGAAAACGACCTAGATTTTGCCCCTTTTTAATCAGGCTTTATTACAAGGCGATAATTGGGTTATCTATATAAAATGATAATCTTGAAATTCTAAATGAAATCTTAAAAGTAAAATATGAATCAATTACATGTAAATTGCCAGTATGCATTATAAGTATGATAGACCACTGAAATATACATATGAATTATATACAAAGATGAGGAGATTGGGTATGACACTGATGACGTTTTATAATGTCTAAGTAGCAGCTGTAATCTCGAGCTCATGAATACTGAATGTGTTTTTGAAATGTAATAAGCAGGTGAAGTTGGTATATTGCTGCTAGTGTCGGGAAGTTTATAATTTCAAAAAAAAAAAATGTCTCGTTTGTCATTCTATTCTGGTACTGAGATAGTCTGGTTGATCGAAACTAGCGGTCAACACACTATTATTTTCCCAATGGCATTGACATGGTTGACATTCAATTCCCGTTGCACTGGCCATGGAATACTTAATTGAAAAGGCAAGGATTTGCCAAAACCTGTTGGAAGTACGGCCAAACAGTCATCTTTCGCTATTATGCACTTCAGAATTTCCAATTGCTCTGCTTTTAATTCTTCAACGCCAAACTGGGGTACAACTTTACCGATTGCTCCTTTTATTTCACTGGACGTCGCCATTTTGTTTCTTTAACCGATCAACAGTAATAAAACGATCGCTGATTGGATAAAAAAAGGATTTTCATTGGTCGAATGAAGGTTATAACCTTATTGAAAATTTGACCTCTGACGTGAACTTAAATGTGATGTTGTTAGATCTCCCACGCAGCGACCAAGCATTAAAAAATGAGCGAGTGAGAGATTTAATTTTAATTAGATTGTAATTATGGTTGATTTGTATATTTCTTAGTTGATCATGGCGGTTTTTTTTTTTGGTTATGTATTACTGATAAAGGCTGCCTTCTTTTTTTTTCTTTTCTTTTATGCTCTTGGTGGCTTTGTTGTCTCTTGGACATTTTCACCGTTTTTATTCTCTAATCTATTATGAATCTTCCAAAAGATAGCGTAATCCGTTGTCATTGCAGTAGATAGTGAATTCTAGCAATTTATAACTCAAGTTTACGGCTTAGGAATCGTGTCTGTCTATTTGTACTTCACCTGCTGCAGGAATTTTAAACCCAATACAATTTAAAATAATATAAGTAAGTAAGTAAGTAAATTATTTATTATAGTGACATGTGTAAATATGTACAGATTATAAAAATATAATATACTAGAACACACCCGCGAAATCGCGGGCATATACAGCTTGTAGACTGTTGTAGGATGATTTTTTGTAAAAGATATTATGTATGGAGAATTTCATAAAAGGTATCAAAAGCCCTCTCCCTTTTTCCAAAGTCCGATATTTGTTTCCTTTCTGTTAAATTCAATTATTTTCGTGTTTCTGGCCTCAGACCACAATTATTCTCCTTTGCTACAATGCATCTTTTGGTAAAAGTCAAATCAAATTAACAATTTGCACCGTTTCAAACATGAAATAAATAAATCAGTGTTTTCTTTTTCTTTTGAGAGCCTTATTAACATGCCAATGGTAGGATATGAATCATGTATAAATGACTAAGGCTAATTTGAGGGGTGGTCGGACAGGTCCTGATCCCGAAATCCCGGCCTTAAAACCATGAAATCCCGAGATGCAGAATTTAAAGAAATGCATATCCCGAAATCCCGAAATCGAAAAATATATTCCCGGATCCCGTAAGGATCAATCCCCAAATCCCGAGCTTAAAAACACCCGATCCCGACGCCCCGAAAAAGGTCCTGCCTACTTCTAATCTCTACCTTACTTTCATTTTTGCCAAATCACTATATTCCCTTTCAACAATAAATTGTTATGCCCCATTTATGGGCATAATGTTTTCTAGTCTGTACATCCGTTCGTTCGTTCGTTCGTCCGTCCATGTCTGTCCCGCTTCAGGTTAAAGTTTTTGGTCGAGGTAGTTTTAGATGAAGTTTAGCATGTTTTACTTATTTTAATATATATGCAAGTGGTATGACCCCTTAAATAGTAAAAATTTCAAAGAAAACAGTAGACAGAATCAGGGCCGACTTTCTATACTAACATACTAACATACTAACATACTAACATAGAAAGTCCCTGACAGAATACAGACAGTCTCTATATATTAAAGTAGTATAATCGTAGTCTACATGTAAATAAACGCGAAAAATAATTGTCTTCTCTAAGGAGGTATAATAGTTGTGGTTCTTGCGATCTAAACACCATGATATGAAACACGAAAAATAATTGTCCTCTCTAAGGAGATATAATAGTTGTGATTCTTGCGATCTAAACACCATGATATTGAGAACGCTCTGAATGGTTTATTTTTTTTCCATTTTTGTTATCCATCATACGATTGGTTGTCAAGTGACATGTGTCAAATGTTTTACTTATTTTAATATATATACAACTGGTATGACCCCTTAAATAGTAAACATTTCAAAGAAAACAGTAGACAGAATACAGAGAGTCTCTATATATTAAAGTAGTATAATCGTAGTTTACATGTAGATAAACGCGAAAAATAATTGTCCTCTATAAGGAGGTATAATAGTTGTGGTTCTTGCGATCTAAACACCATGATATGGAGAACACTCTGATTGGCTTATTTATTTTTCATTTCTGTTATCTATCATACGATTGGTTGTATTGGTGGCACGGTAGTATTTGCATTCCAGAATTTAGGTTGCTCTTTTGTGTACCCTACTTAGGTAAATGTATCTAAACAGTGTGATTGGACAAAAAATACAGTATCAACTGAACATACTTTTCCAAACTGAGGGATGAATCAGGTGTAGAAAAATATGAAATAATTTTACATACAGATGAAAATGAATTTTTGAGAATTTTTTTAAATTTTGTATTCACTGCACCATAAAATACCTGAAAGTACTAGTGGCCTTAGGTTTTTAAAAATAGCAAAAAAAGTAAACGGTCATGATACATATTCAAATTCATTTTTGAATAGTAAAATGAAAGTACTTCAGTTAACTGTGAATGTAGAATTTTTTGCAGTGTTAGAAAGTGGTGAAAATTCTAAAAAGGCTATCATTATCCCTTATGGGCCAGGAAATACTACCGTGCCACCTATTTGTGCATCTTTAAAACCGGAAGTCTTATCTATGACTAAAAGTCAGTCCGATGACGGAATCATATCCGGACTCCTTTTTTGTCGTTTTTCTCCCAAAATAACTCAATCTGATTAATCATAAGAATGGATGACAAATGCGACTATGCATTTTACCTATAGGACACAGAGGCATGATGATTGATTTATTGTGGAAGGAAGAGAAGCGACACCCAAAATGAGGTCTTCTCGTTTAATAGTATAGATGATACACAGTGGCGGATGCAGGAATTTTCGAAAGGGGGGTGCTAGCCCAGGGCAAAGGGGGGGTGCAGGGGGGGTGCAAACATATGTCCCGATTCAAATGCATTGATCGGCCAAAATAAAGGGGGGGTGCGGACCCCCGGAACCCCCCCTCTGGATCCGCCACTGATACATATTAATACATCCGGCCCAATGGACCTATAAGTCACCTCAAAGGAAACTAAATAATTATAAAACAATTACATCACGTTCTAATCTTTTGTTGACGAAAGTTCATTTCAAAAATATATAAACATTCAAAAATTTGTATATAATATGCAAATAATTTAAGTGTTATACAGCAACTGACGTCTTATATGAAATGCACGAACTATATCTTTTGCTAATTATGTCTTATGTGGAAAGTCATTAAAAAATTTAATTTGTCAGCATGATTCAAATCTGTGAAGTTTTCCTCAATTAAAAGTTTACCACAAAAGTTAATTCGACATTCAATATACAATGGTCAATCAAACATAAAATAGAACTCAGTTTCAGTATCTTGATTTTTACAAAATATACATAGTCTTTTTTCTACACTTTCGTACAAGTATCTTCCAGTTTCCACTCTTAATGGTAAAATTTCAATTCTAAATTGGGCTAAATGTGACCGTTCAATTTTACTCAAGTTCAAATTTAGGTAATTTTAAGTTTCAAAGACTGTTTTAAAGTTCCTATATGTTTGTAGTTTTGAAACTTTTGGACGGAATTCCTCCAGATATCTGAATACAGACGAAAAATGTTAGTTTCAACCAATGATAATATATGTTATTTGTTCTCTATATTATATTTATGTGAATCATACAGGCATTTTAGACTAAAGTATTGTCCTGCACTGGTTGGTTATGTACGTTCTTTTAACGTTATGTTAAACTTATAATCGTTATTTAAAAGGGCGAGGATTAATGTCTCAAAATCAAGCTTAACCCCACTACATTTTCCTCTAACGGTCTGAAGTCAGTAACCTCGTAAGCAGTTATCGCATGAGAGTTTTGTCTTGTTTTGGAAATTACATGCCTGATTTGAAGAAAAGAAAAACAAATAAAAAGGTATAAAGAAACAAAGATGAAGAAATTATCACATCTGCCTTGTACTAGACCTCATCTAAAGTTTTACATAATATTAGCAGTTAATTCAAAATAAGTTTTTTTCACTTTTGCACTTAAAACTGTAAATGATTTACACTTATAATAGTATAAAATATCTATATTTTATCATTAACAAAATATCACCTACCTGGATTTTAATTCATATTTATGTTCATGAAATATTGTGTTTTGAGTTCAAAAATTGAAAGCTAAATCATTTTTTTTTTATGAAAGGTTCACAAAAACAATAATAATTCAATGACCGAAGCAGACCATGTAACTATATTGACTAACGGTAGTCTTCATACTTTCTATTGATCCATTATAAACTAGTTTAATCAGTTAAAACTCTTGATCTGTGAAATTGTCGAAATAATTGTTTGTAGCTCATGTTGTCATATGGTTGGAACAAAAACTGATATTATTCTTTTTGACAAAGTGCTCCTAATGTTGATAGAAATAAACAATTTCAATGGAAATTTGTGATTTCTTTACCCCTTTGAACAGTAAAGACCTTTTCTCGATCTAAGTGTTTTTATATAACGATTAGCACTACTTTTTCCAGTAAATTAATTAGCATCTTAGCTATCAGTTCAAGTCATTTTGTAAAATGTCAACTGATAAAAAACACGTTTCAGCGTCAACCACTCACATTTTATAAGCGTATCCTCAAACAAGAAAGTGCCACGACTTTGATGTGAACGAACGGTTGGAAACTAAAGAAAAAAAGGTTACGTGAAGATGACAATTTTCAATTTCAGAATAGTAATATAATATTTTAGTCTTTAAACTATGTCGAAAATACATTTAAGCAGAACAGCAATACCCTTTTCTGACGTTATATGCATCAAAAGAAACAGTAAAACAACATATTCCTTTTGGTATTTCATTTTTTTACGTTAGTTTAAGTCATCTATATGGAATACATATAAAAGTTACTTATTACTTATCAATTTACATTTTAACCTTACACCTGCTTATAATTCTTATAAAGATGCCTACCCTGTCAACACATCCGGTTTTGTTCATTAAAAAGTGTATATGATTACCTCAGTTTATGTTACTTTCAGAATATAAATATTACCGAAAAGACTTTTTATGTTGTGACATTTTTCTCGGTACTACGTATGTTGACGACTGAACTAAAAAATCTAAGACAAATATCATGATTTGAACTTTCCAATTGTCAACTTCACGTTTTTGAGAAGTAACATAATCTTTGCTCTATCTAATAAGGTTTGTGCATCTCAATTAGCATGTCAATATGATACATTCCTGATTGTTCAAATTATACGGATCTCATTAACAGAGACATACTCTTCACACAAAAACTGCACCAATAGAGTTCCGATGCAGAACTACTGAGTTTGATCGATCACTCTTTGTCAGGCCACCATTACGATATGTTGACCAACACGATGTGGATGTACGTGTCTCCACTGACTTATGACATGTTTTGCTTCTGAAGTTACCAGTAGAACGTCCTTTCTGTATTCTAACCGATTGTCTTCTCCTTTTATTACGACCTTTTGAATGGCTGTTAAGTCGGATGACGTATGAAACATTCATGAAAGAGAGGCGAAAGATAACAAAGGGACATACAAACTCATAGATCGAAAATAAACTGACTACGCCATGGTTAAAAAGAAAAGAAAAACGCCACAACATAGAAAACTATGGACTAAGCAACAGTAACCCTGGCCACCAAAAACTAGATGATCGCATGATGGTCAGCAGATCCGGTTCCATATGTTGCACGCATCGTGTTGCTCGTGTTATTACATACACAGTAAATAGTCTAATTCGAGAGGTCATATTCGAGAAAGGGGAACGAATTGTAGTTGAAATAATGAACATATTCGATAAAATCAACTCGTGACGGCGTCCGTAAAATCTACAAAGAGATGATTTCAACTTCACCATTTTGAACTCGATATTTAATAGCTTCTTTGTTAGCAGCAACTCTCTATCTATTTACGTTTTGGTCGGGCGATTTGTGTTCGTGTTTTTCTCATTGGTTTACTCTGTTTGTATAACGGAAGACCAACTCTTCAAATAGTAGGCTCTCTAAGTAGTTACTGCTGTTATCACTAGCCAGTCAACACTGAGGTTGTGAGTTCGAAATCCGCTCATGAGGGTGTACTTAATTGACTAGGATTGTCAGTTTTCCTATCGAAGGTCGGTCGGTTTCTCTAGGCACTCTGGCTTCCGCCACCAATAAAATTGACCGCCACGAAATAGTCTAAAAGCGGTGTTTAATGGTGTTATAACACATAATATTAAAAATCTAATTTAATCAAATCAAATAGTCCTGGAAATTCAAATTTGCCTCTTCCCGCGGAAATAAATTGCCGGCAAAATGTAGTTAGTTTACAATATAGCAATTGTTGGTTGCTTAACATCCAGTGCCAAATATTTCATGCATTTCCAGGATAAAAGCAATAAATAAAATGGGTTCGAAGGTATATTTGTCATATCAGAATATCTTAGATCCTCTTATTGTAACTCTTTCAGTTACGTCAACATGTCTGAAATATGTTTTTAATTAAAAAATCAATATGTTATACATTCAAAATGGTAATGAAAATGAAAATTTTGATTCAATCAAAGACGTAAAACACTACACGCACATAAAAAACAAGCAAAAAAAAAGCCAGTACATTACTGATGATTCTTATAGGAAAATCATGAGAAATTATTCAACAATTGCATTGAGGAATTTCTCGTGTCCTGCAAGTTCAAGGTTCTTATTTGAGAGGATTTGTTTTGTTAGATATTTTGTTGCACATGGAAGAACAAACCTGTAGAAAAATTCAAACCCTATAAATAGTATATGTACTATGATAAAAAGCAAAAACAAACATCTAAACAGTCATTTGGCAAATCAACATTTATCAATCAAAAAAATATTACATTACAGTGTAATGTTATACAGTTATACTATGTGAGTGTCTGTTTTAATTCCATTATCAAAGGACTTTCTATTTATGATACATATGTATTATGGTTACTTTGTCACAGACACGATTCACAATAGGTTTTGTGTGAAGTTGCTACGTTTGTTTTAAACAATTTCTACAATACATTGGTTCAATTAAAAACTGTAACGCTCATGGAAATTTCATAATGTTTTGTAAACACTTCCAACGTCTACTTATAAAAGTTTGTCAAAACACATAACCGTTATTAAGACAATAAATGTGGATGTTTAATTATTCTTTTTTATATAAATGTATGCTTGGCATATCGTATTTATTTTTATATAGCTCGAGTATAGAAGGCGATTTTTTTGTACTGTTTTAAACGACTTTGTATAATGCAACCTTTCCTCCTTCATTGCATATGAGTAGTGTTCTTTTATTCTTGTCGTAGTAAACAGCTTTTGGATACGATAGTCCATCTGATTCTGTCAGTAGTGTTTGAATGTTTTTCCCGTCATTTTCAATCAATGTAAGATTATCGGAAATATATCCTACAACGTAAACGTTGTTGTGATCATCTACTGTTACGCCGTTCGGAAATCGTAAGCTGACACTTTCGAGTTCCCATATTTCTTCCCCATTCAAATGACAACAATGTACTTTGTTATTGCTGTGATTTGAGTAATATATCCTGTCTCTGCTCGTTTTAATGTAAGCTCCACCTTGAGATGCTGTTTTCAATAATTCCAGTTGTCTTCCTGATAGATCTAGGACTTGTATACTCTTTCCGTGTATTATGTACAGTCTACCATTCGAGTGAGATACTCCCAAGCAACTCCTCAGTAAATTAATTTTCTTTTCAACGATGAAAGTATTGGTATTTATTATTTCTATGAATGTGTCATCACCATATGTCACAACTATACTGTTAGAGTCTATCAAGTCAATATCATACGGTTGGACAGAGACAGGAATGTCACGAAGGTGTTCACCTGTATCACTGTACTCGATCAAATGTTTTTCTTTTGAGTAGTTTGCAATCAATAAATTACCATTAGGCAATATGACGCAACCAGTAATATCAAATTCACCTTGAAATTCCCTTTTTATTTGAAATGATTGAATGAACTGAAGTTTAATATCGGATATTTTTCGTGATGTTGAGATGCTGATCCCAGTTTGTGCTTGATCGATTTTTGGGTCTCTAAAATCAAGGTTGGTGGCGGATTCTGAAACCATTATTTTACCAAACTCTTCAACTTCATTGGATAATTTTTCGATTAGGCCATCAATAGATATTTTTAGTTTATAGTCCTTGGTGACACTTATTTCGTTTTTGATGGTTTCTACCTCGCTTCCGACCCGCTTCTTCATCTGACGCGTTCCAAGAAATACTTGTACATCAGAAGAAAATTGTTTCATGTGTTTTGTTTCTTCCCTTAGTTTGGTAAGCATTTCTTCCGTTGATTTAAGTTTCCGAATTATTTTCATATATTTTGATATGCATGTTTGAGATGTTGATCTAAGTTCGTGTAATAGTTTTTCTTGTAGCTTGTCTAGGTGGACGTTCATTTTCGTTCTTGTCTGAAGAACCATGGATTTGACAGCCATTTCTTGTTTTTCGAGTTCCTTAGTAGCGGATTCGCGATTCTTGATGCAAAGTGTCACGTTATTCAAAGTTCCCTCAATCGTCTCTTCAAGGTCAAATAATGAGGCAGATTGTCGAGAATTTGCTGAACTTTCACTTATTGGTACAACATCGGAACATGCCTTGTGTTTTGAAGGGACGCAAGCTACACAGAGGATTTCGTCGTGAATTTTACAGAACCACTCCAGGTTTTCTCCATGGTGTTCACATACCTGAGAGATAGAAACATTTTCAATCTTCCTGTAATCTTCTATTGAAATAACCTGATGGTTTCTTGAGGCTTTGCTTCTTCTGTGAACGTGTTCACAATCTTCACATAATCCTTCTTCACAACTAGTGCACCATCTCCAAGCATTTTTAGTGACGTCATCAACGTTACATGGACCACATGGTATTATTTTGCCTGTAGCCATTCGGAATCCCTGAAAACAACATGAAAGCAGATTTAATTTGTTATTCTTTATATATATTCTGGTTTTTGATTCAGTTGAGGGCCCTCCTCTACTTCTAAATGAAAGAAGATTTATTGGAAATCCGATTCTGACAATACCTGATTGAAATGTTCCGATAATCAAGTTGTCTGCATATTGATATAGTGAAATATCAGCTGCGAGTCACAATTCGAAAATTTGATCGAGTGAGCCTAATATTTTGTTAAGACGCTGATATTACTGTCGAGAAGACCGTGTGACCAGCAACGTCTCGGAAGTAATATTATATCAAAGTTCGACATCACACCGGCAATGTCACCTTATCTTTTGCTAGTAACTAGTAAACGTCAAACTGCAAAGCTGTTGTTCATTTATTTTGAGTTAGATTATATGAAATCGTCCACACATTTATAGTGACGTGACTAATGGAGTTACAAAAGCTGAAATCGATAAGAACGGGCAATTTCCCCATCGCAAAAAAAGGTCTGAATTCGACAGAGAGGAGCTATAAGCCACATACGAAAATTTTCAAATGAAGCAGAAGTTACTCGAAACACTTGATGAAGAAATTGTGGACGCATCGGAAACAAAGGATATAGAGACAGAAATCGTAGACACAGATGAGTATACCAGATTTTGTAAAACTGAGACATTTTAAGATATTCATAAATAAAACATCACAACCTATTTCCAACCAAGCAACACATTCGTCTTTTCAAGTTCTAAATGTAGACAGTCCACCGTTTATCCCTACTAGTTCAGAAGAAATTCTACAGACAAGTTACGTTGCCCCGATATTGCCACATTCAAATGATGCCGCTCGAATTTTAACAGAGACAAGCCAAATTGCTACACCAATTCCTACGTCAAGTTATGCTGTCCCATCCGCTATATCTAGCAGCCACCGTTTGCCAAAATTAACTTTACCCTACATTGAAAGATGTTCAAAAGTTTAACTATTTGCAGGCCCAATTAGAAAACGAAATCACTTAGACAATAGCCGGATTTTTTCTAACTAATGCTTATTATGCCGAAGCCGTAAATGTTCTGATAGAGAGATTTAGACGGACTCACAAAAAACACAAGCACACCTACAAGTACTGCTTGATATAACGCGAAGCCGGAATGACCTCGTGAGATTTTTTTACGACAAAATGGAGAGTTTGGTTAGGAGACTTGAAATGATTAGACAGACAAAATGACTCGTCCGGTTATTTATTAGTCCCGATTATAATCAACAAACTGCCCAGACAAAACATGTAATTGATGGTCGTTTCAGTTAAGGACGATTGTTTGCATGTTAAAAACAATGATTATTTTGCAGCTAAAGTATATGGTTTACAAATTTACCAAAAAAGAGAGATAACTTTACTGGGAACATTTTTCTTTTTGTAATCGTTCTATTTTATTATCGTTTTCCCCTCTTAACAATTGAACTACAATTATATGTTTGCCTTAACTGGTTTCATTGTATGTTCCTTTATTTACGTTTTACTAATCATCAGGTCATGTAAGAGAGATAGGAGATTGAGATTTATAAAAAAAAATAGTTTAAACCACCACACTATCATATTCCAGCAATCTCGTAATTTTACTATCATAACTCAGTAAATCTTAGTAAATCCTAAATGCCTTTTAGACGCATGAAATTTAGTAAGTATTGCTTGCAGTAATTTCGCTGAAACAAATATGTTTTTAATTGTAGAATATTTATTGTTTTCTGTCAATATATTCACATCACATAGCATGAATTCTGTACTTTGTAATGCTTAGCATATGTTGTATAAACCTGTCGTTTACAAAAAAAAAAAGATTCAATTTGTGTTCTTTTTTGTGTTTCTTCTGTCTCATTGCAATTTACCGTACCATCCCTTTAAGTCATACAATTGCAAAAACAGCTCAACCATGTCAACTGTTGAAATGAAAGTACTTTACAGCCATGGAATAATGTCACTGTTAAAGGCTGAGAATAAAGAGGGCTCTTATAGTGTGTGGACTAGCCAGGTAGGCTTTTGATTCCTTTGATTCGTGGTCTACCTTTTCTTATTTTCATATTAGTTTTATTTTGTTTATGTTCATGTTGATAACCATACAAACTTTTATAACTGGTACGCATTAATATATCTCCCAGAACTAGATGTAGACAAAATGATAGAAACAAATGCTTTCTTCATTTCTGGAAATATTCTTCCACATTGACCACGGGTGGGGGGAGACGGTTTCAATCTTGAAACTATCAATTTTCTTTATCTTAGCAGCAATATTCCAACTTCACCTGCATATGGAATATACATTTCACAGCTTATACGATATTCAAGAGCTCTAAGCTGCTTCACGGATTGTGCAATACGTCATCAGTGTCTGAACGAATTATCAATGAGCCAAAGTTATATAAAATAACGTCTCGTTATATTCTCAAATAAATAGTGATTTCGTATGTCTCTCGGAGTGCCTCGGTATTTGTTCATTCACATATATGTTTTTCGATTTGATGGTTTACTAGTGCGAGTGGGTTCATAAGGAAGCGGTCTGATTCTGAAAATTTTTACAGTGTTGTTTCCATTTTATTTACCCCTTGTAATTATATTTTACTTTATTGGTACTTTATCGTGAAAGTGAATACTAGCAGGGCATTATGTTTTAATATACTCTATATTCTAAGCACTACCAATTACAAACACTTTTGTGATGTATGTTTACACAGTTTTTACTGCTGGATCCCGATTATTTTCATTATTTTCATTTGCTTGACTACACAATGTTGTTAATATAACGGAATTACAATCATCTGGCATATAAGTGGGAGGTTTGTGTAGCTATAAAACGAGATAAAACCCTTCATTTTTTTTTCTAAAAATGCCTCTATACAGCTATGAAGCTACAAAGTGAGGAATCGAATAGTTCTTTTCCATTCATTTAGTTGGCTTAGAAGGTGTCACGATTGATTTGATAACTTTTATGGACTTCCTCCTAATTGAATTTACCTTGGAGTACGCTATTTTTTATGATACCTTTTGGGGATGTTTCTTTTACAGGGTCATGTGATTTATTTGTTTGTTAGCTACCTTAACGTGATGTCAATAATATTAGTAGTTTGTTAAAACAAACAACTGTTTTTAAAACTGAAACAACTTTTGGAATAGGTCAGATGTTGTTATATTAATTTTGAAAACATATTTTCTGGACTTAAATGTTTTTTTAATTTATTTTTGATATAGTAAATCAAGCGTTTTTAAAATTGAAATTAAACAAAAGAAATAGAAGTCTTTGGTAGAAACGGTTAAAAAAGCCTAATTGGTATATTCAAGTTGATTACATCTGTTTCTTTTGGCGTTGAAATTGAATTCAAGGTGCATAATTTATGATTTTAGATAAATCCAATTGCACATGGTCGCTTTCTGTTGGCAAAGGTATGTATTTTTATATCAAGCTATATGACTGTCTGCAGTTTTCGGAAGTCATCTCGTATCTCGATATTCAATAAGATGACGTCAGGACAGAAATAAACACAAAATATTGATAGATATTATCGAGTCTATGCAAAGTAAGTTATGTCTGTCGTATTCAATTACAATCCTGGTACCTTTTCTAACTTTAAAGAGAGAAATAAGTCAATTTGGTGAACATGAATTTGACAAATAATTCCTCCTTAATGTCAGCAGGGAAAACTCATTAGAAATAAAAGGACATTATTTGGTCTCATGTGCTAATCATCAAATTAATCATCCCAATAAAGGCAAAATACGTTTATACTTCAGTTAATCAGTACATCAAATCTTTATCTAAAAATATGTGACATTTTATTCACGAAAGAAATCTTTTGAACAAGGAAGTTGATTGCAGTACAAATTTTCCCAATTCAACTTTCTGTTTTCAATGAAACACAAAATTTTAGGAAATATAACTTTTTCGCAATTCATATGATAATAACAAAAATAACAAGGAAAAGCTAAAGATTACCTGGTTTCCTGTTACCACTTATTTCACGAATATTTGCCGACACACAGCGTTTGGTTTAAACCTGTTTATTGATTCATATGGATACATATACCTCGTTATCGATACAGTGACTCTACATAAATAAGATTTAAAAGCAGGATATTTTGAACAATTTAAAAGTGTCGGTTTAACACGGACTATGTTACAATGTTATAGTTTACATTTTTATTTGGGAAATTTCGTTCTTGTAAACTTTGTTAAAAAGATTACTTTACCATATTTTCAATAGACACAATCATTTAATCAAATGAATTATCTTCCATCATGACCAGATAAAAAATGATTTGTATAAAAAGTAAGGAATTTTTTTAAAAATCTAATTAAAGTGAGTATTATATTATCTTTTAGGAAATTTTGCATCAAACTCTATCAGATCTTTCAATTTAACACAAGAGGTTTACATAATAATTCGACCAACTTCAAACGTAGTCATCTTTTACCTTTTGAATATTGTTATGAAAAGCTATCCCCTGGCCAATAGACGGTCGTCGACATTCAATGTTCCTTCCAATTTCTCTATGTATTGAAACTGATGATAATAAGCGGTTTCCTCCTATGCAACTTGCAACACATCATTTTCATATATTATATTTTTTTCTCATAATATAATACCACAGCGATCTGACAATATGACTTTAGATGTTTTTATTTACAGGATTTACTTCGTTTGAATAATCATGGTAGAAATATTTAAAAGTTTATTCTAAACGACATCCTTCTTTCGCTTTTTTAAAACAGTATGGTCAAATTCTCGATATGGCTATACTTATCTCAGATTTAGATGCACATAGTAATTGTTGTTACAATTTCCTCAAATATGAATCCGAATTTAACATAACCTGTGTGCGATTTCGATGTTTTAAAGTTAAAATCGAAAAAAATCCTACAGAACTATAATTCTTAAACTAATAGATAGCAAAACAATGAAAGTATTAGAGCTAGGAAAAATGAACAACATGAAATTGAAATTCCTCAAAATTCCATGAATTCTCTTGTTGCATTGACGTCATTTAAAAAAATATCGTCAGACTAATTTTAAACTCTTAAGCTGAAAGTTATCCCGTTCCGTATACTCTCCAACCAGAAAAGTATAACATACACATAGAATTTTGAGGTAGGTGCTGTTTGATTTTCTATTCTTTTACATTATTTGTACAATGATGGATTACTAAAAGTCAACATGGTGGCTCACTTCTTAGTAACGACATGTCAAATAATGAAAACAACACGTTATAAGTGTCATTCGTCCGAAGCGTCTTTACTGGACAACCATCATTAGGAACGCTCAAATCCGAATTTTTTGGAAATCTTTATGAGAACAGAAACAGTTCAAGACCTTTGTGACCAAAAAGGCCATTATAATAGTAAAATCCATCTAAGGCGACAACCATTTTCTTATCTTTGGGGCAGGGGGCTTGGATTTTTTTGAAAAAAATAACTTTGGTGGCCTAGCTGGCCGGAAAAAATATATTTTGCACTACAGCTGAAAAAAACAATTATGATGTCACCTTTTTTAAAAAAATTGCACTGCTGCATTTGAAAAAGGTGAAACTAACAACAGTTGAGACAGTGAAACAACAGATTATAAACAGCCGTCCAGTCTACGATAAGGAAAGATTTCTATTTATACCTTATCACTTTTTACATGTTCCTGTAATAGTGTTTGATCCAGAAATATTTAAAATTATTCCAGATCTCCAGCATATATGTTACTGCATTTAAAAAACCATACTGAAAACTGCAACTATTATAAACATAAATTGGTAATTTTATAACAGGAATAGATATGGTATCATAAGCAGTCTTTTAAAGTAGCCCTGATTGTGTATGACACAGACTTGTAAACCGGTAGTATTTTCCGTTTGTATCATTCTTTATACCTTTTTCTCAATGGAATGTCAATCATCATAGTTGAAAACAGTGGATGTTTATAATTTGGAGCTATTCACTCTTTGGCATTACAGATAGAAATGGTGGCCACTCCAATTACAGTTTTAAAATTCAAGGACTGCGGTACCTATATGACGGACTCAGAGAATAATTTAATGTAGTAAGTGGGATAAAAAAATCAATGTCAGGATATAGACAGAGCCATGCGCTTTACATATTACATCAATTAAAAAGTTAAAATGAATTTTTTGTTTATTTTATGGTTTTGTGGGGGAAAATGTATTTCTGTTCCACATTATAGGAAAATGCTTTCCTTTTCATAAGAAACAAAATATTTTATCGGAGGAAGGTTCTGAAAAAAAAATATATGAACACAATAAAAATCCCCCCGGTAAGAAAATGGTTGTTGCCTAAGATCAACTTTGCCGGAGGGACTGAAATCTTATTTTTTTTATAAACTTTAAATTTATTAACAGACAATTTCAAAAAAAGTAGCTTTAAATCGTTTCAGTTTTGAAGTACTATCCACTGAGCTGATGATACCCTCGAGTACTTATACTCCACCAGCAGAGGTATCGACCCAGTGTCAACTGCAGATGTGGCGGTAAATAATACCCAACTAAAACAATGATTTGGTTTAGGATTAAACTAATTTTTCTCTTATTTAAGAGACACGTATACAAGCCATAGATTTATTGGGGTATAATATAACAGCCACTCACAAGATACACTTATCTGCGCTTCAGTTTTATAAAGTACCGTATTTTTACTATTTGAATCGAAATAATTTATGCAAGTCATAGATTTGTTAACATTTTCGCGTTCTAAACTAAAAGTTTTTAAAGTAAATATCTTTGAATTTCTGAAGAATATAGGTCAAAGATTACTATTTTAGTTCATATTTACCATATAAAGATGACTTTAGTATGTACACTAAAGAGGTCTGTAAAGTAGAACTTACTTTACTTAAAGCTACTACTTATAATGTACATTGCCCTTTCCTGGATCATGATATTTGTATTTCTAACAGGGCTAAATACTGTATAGGATAATAGAGATAAATTTTCATTTCCTATTGTCAAATGTTCGATTCTTAAATATCTCAAATTGTTTAATTCGCTCGTATATGTAAAATCTTATTGATTCTAATGGTATAAAACACATGTATTACTAAACAATTATTACGCCAGGGTTTTTTGATATCACAAACTTGTCAAAACTTTACTTACTTTTATCATTTGTGCAAGGACATCATTCGAAAACATAAATCAATGCACAAACATCTCATACTTTCATCGATCTTTTATGGAAATAATGTATACAAAACATAAAAATACCATCATTCACCACACAACGATTTACTCATATATAAATGGAATGGCAAAGTTGGATCAAGCAAAAAGTCAAAATTAAAAGTCAAATGTCAAGTGCGGGATACAGACTCCTTCGAGTTTGTTACCTTTAAAAGACAACAATTTACGGCGCTAATCATAATATTACAATCTAACGTATACTCGGTGATGCTCGAGGAAAAAACATTTGGATACCATGTACATGAAAGCATAAAGACAAAAAAGATAAATATTTAGACGCAAACGCACTTAGCAACAAAAGAAGAAAGATGTATTGATGATTGCGCCAATTTGTTTACTGTATTATTTTTGTAAATTATATTTGATTAAATCATTGCTGAGGGTGTCCATGAAGCCTAAAATTAGTTAGTGTTTTTCATTATGAGGTATATGTATCCAACAAGTCACATTCGTTTGCCAATAGCAGGATGTATACATCTGTAGTCCCATCTTGTTGGAATGGGAACCTAGTAGCTGATACCTAGTTTATGGACAGTACGGCACTCTTTGCACGTTAATATATTAGGCAACATTATTTATGGTTTCCTTTCAAAAAAAGTTATGCAAACAAAATTCAGTTAGTAGGTCAAACGGATATCTATGGTATTTGGTTGCTGGAGTAAATGTGTATAATACACTAATTTACGTAAATACATCACGCGTTGAATTTGTTATACCAATATTTTTCAATACGGAATAGTATATTGCAACTGATTTTTACCGTTTCTAACACTTTTGTGTTGTACAGCACTATACCATGTTATATAGAGTGTTGAGCGCGTAAAAACATGTTTAACCCCGCAAAATTTTATTTGCATGTTTAAAGTTCCTTGCTTTCATTTGTTGTCGTTGGTTCATCTCTTTCATATTTGTTTTCCGTATTGTTTAGGTTAAGGCCGTTAGTTTTTCTCGTTTGTATTGTTTCACTTTTTTATGTCTTTATAGTCGACTATACGGTATGAGTTGTTGAAGGTCGTACGATGGCCTATAAATACACAAACCTATTTCATTTCCACACTTGTGGATAGTTGTCTCATTGATAATCATACCACATATCCATATTTTTATTATATTTTTTTTAGCCAGATGCAAAAGGAGTGTACAAAAAATTCCTGTCTCTAAAAAATTAATAATGTTAAAACATGTTAAAGAAAATTGAGGACCTAAAAGGTTTTGCCAAACTCAAACCCTAACGATACTATCGAAACTAAAAAAAAGTATGTTTTCTATCGTGATCTCTCCTTGAGATTGATACTAAACAAATTTATGATAAAACTAGGATCTATTAACGTAACGACTTTAATTTTCAAGGAGTACGGTCGATACATAATTGTTATGAAAAAGAACTGCTGTAATCGACACTACACAGTATTTCCTGTCAGCACACAGACCTTATTTTGTTTTTGGAAGACATTTTGTTGTGGACTTATGTTCCAATTCGTTTAATAAGTTCATCAACTTTTGTATGAATGTTTGTATGTTTAAATATTTGGATTTCTCTTGTACAGTGTAAAAAAAAGCACAAAAATACTGAACTCCGAGGAAAATTCAAAACTAAAGTCCGTAATCAAATGGCAAAATCAAATGATAAAACACATCAAACGAATGGACATCAACTGTCATATTCCTGACTTGGTTCATGCATTTTCAAATGTAGAAAATGGTGGATTGAACCTGGTTTTATAACGCTAAATTTCTCACCTTTATGACAGTCGCATCAAATTCCGTTATTTTTACAACGATGCGTGAACAAAACAGACATAATCGGTAAAATAGTCAAAATATGGTAACAGCAGTCATCACTGTGTTACAATCTGAAGACAAACAAACATATACAAAAAGCACAAAAAGCATCTATCAAATTAAAAAAAACACATTCCTTGTTTCGCGTGTTGGGCGTTAGAAAATGCAAACGTCACAAAGAAATTTGAACAGTCATTGCTATTACTATCTTATCATTTTTTGAAATCAAGACATATATCTCCATTACGCTAAGATCTGATTCCTTGTCCGTATTTGACTATGATTCGGGTCTTTTTTTTGTTAAATCGGGTCCTCAAAGTTATATCTTTTTTAATATTCAAAGATTTTGTCCTGGAGCATTCGTGAAGAGAAATTGTTTGTCAAAATGCATTTCTGGTGCAGAAAAATTAGTACTGGTAATGCTCTTACAGCAGATACAAATGAGATGAATGTCTTTATAATAATAATGAAAAATTCTACACTTCATAACATTTCTGTATCAAAACATGCGAATTCATGTATGAACTCTGGTGGATAGTTTTCTCATTGACATTCGTACCACATATCCTTATTTTTATACTATTTCACAAAGTGTAATTCCGAACCAAAAGGTGGTACATTACCATTCTGCCTTAACGGACCAGATAATGCAACCTGTCACGCAAGAAATTCACCCAATGAGACGCCAAATGCCTTGAACACAGATACGATTGAGCTCAGTAGTGAAAAGCAAAATTAGAAGCTTGAATATTCTAATCTAAGACAAAGAAATCCTAATAAAAATACGAGTTACAAAACATCATCAAAGTTTCAACCAGAACTTTCCATATGATAATTTAGTTAAAAATATAACAAATCACTGTTTTGAGGAGGACACAGCTCATTTTGGTTGTTTTCTTATCAGTATACATGTGAAGTCGTACGAAATATTCTCATGTAATACGATGTAAAAGCGTTACACGACTTTGTACATTGAAACTTTTCCTCCTTTATTACATATGAGTAGTGTTCTTTTATCCATATCAAAGTCCACAGCTTGGGGATAGAAAAGTCCATCTGATTCTGTCAGTAGTGTCTTACTGTCTTTTCCATCTTGTTGTATAATTGTTAGATTATTTGAAACAAGACCTACAACATAAACGTTACGGTCATTGTCTACTGTAACACCATAAGGGTGGGAAACGGATTCCCTTTTAACCTGCCATAACTCTTCTCCATTCAAGCGACAACAATGTACTATGTTCTTTTTGTAATCTGTGTAGAATATCTTGTCTCTGCTAGTTGTAATGTTTATTACACTATCAGATGATAATTTCAATGTTTCCAATTGTTTTCCAGATAAATCCATGACTTGTATTGTAGAGTTTCCACTTTTTACATAAAGTCTGCCATCCTCGTGTGATACTCCATAGCCTTTACTTGGTAATCGAATTTCTTTTTCAGCGCGAAAAGAATGAGTATTTCTTATTTCCAAGAATTTCGCGGTGTCCCCGTACGTTACAGCAATACGATTAGGATCTATAACTGCAATGAAAAATGGCAACGCCGAGACTTGAATATCGCGCATATGTTCACCGGTATATTTATACTCTACGAGCTGATTTTGTTTCGAGTAATTCGTCATCAACAAATTACCATTCGGTAATATGACACAACCTCTAACATCTATTACATAATCGGTTTCCCTCTTCATTTGAAATGTTTTAATTAACTGAAGTTTCATGTCGGAAAGGATTCCTGATGTTGGAACTTTGGTCTCAATTTTAGTTTGATCAATTTTGTAGTCTCTGAATTCTAACTCGGTACAACTTTCCAAAACCTTTATTTGCCCAAAGTCCTCAACTTTTTTTGAGAAATTTTCAATTAAACTATGAATATCAACTTTTAATTCATAATCCTTAGTAGCACCTATTTCAGTCTTCAGAGATTTGATCTCGCTAACGATCCGTTTATTGACCTGGTGTGTTCCGAGAAACACTTGTATATCAGAAGACAATTGTTTCAAGTGAAGGGTCTGTTCCTTTAGTTTGGTTAGCATTTCTGTCTTTGATTCTAGCTTTTGAAGGAATTCCTTGTTTTTTGATTTACAATTGTCAGATATAGATCCTAGTTTGAGCAATAGTTTTTCCTGGAGCTTGTCTAGGTAGCTGTTTATTTTTGTTCTCGTTTCAAAAATAATGTTTTTAACCATTAATTCTTGTTTTTCAATTTCTTTAGTAGCGGATTCACGATTTTTGGTGAAGTCTTGCACGTTTAGAATTGTTCTCTGGATTTCTTTTTCAAGGTCAGACAAAGCAGTTGATTGTCTTGCGTTTTTTGAGGCAACACTAATTGGTACAATACCAGGACATAACTTGTTTATTGACCTGACACAAGCCTTACACAGGGCTTTATCGTGACTTTGACAGAACAACTCTAGGTTTTCTCCATGAAGTTCACAAACCAAAGAAATGGTAACATTTTCAATCTTACGATAATCTTCTATTGAAATGACCTTATGGTTTCGTAATAATTTGATTTTTCTGTGAACGTTTTCGCAATCTTCACATAACCCTTCTTCACAATTAGTACACCAACTTCCTGCTTCAATCGTGAAATCATCAAACTTACACGGTCCACAAGGTACAGGTTTGTCTGAAGCCATCTGGACTTCCTAAAATGGAAAGACATATATATGTTAAAAAAAACAAAATCGTTCTCAAAATGTGTTCTGTAGTTCGCATTTTATAACAAGTAAACTAATACTGTGGGTTCATTATTATTCGTTGGATACCAATCTTTGTGAGTTTCGTGGGAACATGTGAACCACGAATTCAAATGTTCAACGAATAACAAATTGTCTATTTGTTGTGTATGCAGAGATGGGCAAAAAACACGAAATCAAATACCCATAAAAACGCCATAAAAACACCAAGTTATTCTCAATCCACAAAATTGATACCAACGAAAATATGAATCCATAGTAATCAAATATAAATCTTTCAATGTGTCCAGTACTTCAGCTAGAAATTATTTAAATAGATTCTGTTGATTTTTCGGGGTGTCCATGTATATCACAGCAATACGATAAGAATCAATCACTGTAATAAAATATGCCAAAGACGATACTTGAATATCAGTATACAGTCAAACTTACTTTAGAGACCACCTGTATTAAGCAAAAACCTGTGTGACCACCAATTTTAGATACCTCTGTAGTACATTTCATATGAATTGAACTTGTATTTATAGACCACCTGTCTTAAGAGACCACTTGTGTGCTCTCCCTTAAGTGGTCTCTTAAAACAAGTTTGACTGTATTTGTATCGGCAATATGACGCAACCTTTAACATCTTAACTAATAACTCTTCTTAGAAGTAAAATATAAAACTTCCAATCGCAATGCCAGCAATGGTGTTAATGCAGCAAAAAAATGTTTCAAAAAAACTATATGTAGACAGAGAGCAAAACAAGTCCGATCCACTTCAAAACTGAACAAGACTTCTAAAATGTGTGAAGTTCGTTTTAGTCCTGATGTGGTCAGGGAAACTTGTCCATAAAGAAGCAGCAACAGGGCGAAAAGATTTCATACTTAATGAAGTAGTTATTAGCAGTGTTATTTTATAAATGTTAATGTATCTAGAAGAATATTTATTGTTTGATGTGAGGCATTTTGTTAACATAAAAGAGTCAAATTAATCAACATTTCTTACTTAAAGGGTTTTGAACCCTTACGTTCTCAAGAAGGGTTTCAGAGGATGAATCTTAATATTTTTCTTTCGCAATAAACTAATCATAAATACCAGGATAGACATTTGTATTTGCGTCAGACGCGCGTTTCATCTATAAAAGAGGGACGAAAGATACCAAAGGGACAGTCAAACTCATAAATCTAAAACAAACTGACAACGCCATGGCTAAAAATGAAAAAGACAAACAGAAAAACAATAGTATACATGACACAACATAGAAAACTAAAGAATAAACAACACGAACCCCACCAAAAACTAGGGGTGATCTCAGGTGCTCCGGAAGGGTAAGAGACTCATCAGTGACGCTCAAATAAAAAAAAGGCAATTAAAAAAAGGCAAATAAAGTTCGAAAATGAAGAGCATGCTTTGTGAGGGAAATGATACATGTAATAATAATGTAAATCCTTTTCCGTGAACATTCCTTTTAATCAGAAACAGCTATTATAAGCAAACATGTTACAAGAAATTATACACAAATTAGAATGAATAACATGCATACTATTGATGTAAAAATTAAGTTGTAAGTGAACATTTATATGATAAAATCAAAATGGGCAATTGTACTTAAACAAAATGACATGTAAATGACAGTTAAAACATGTTAAAAAGACAGTACACAGAGGCGGATTTAGAGGGGGGGCCCAGGGGGCCCGGGCCCCCCCTTTTTGGGAAAAAATTTGGTTGCTTATATAGGGAATCATTGAAGCGTGACTGGAGCGGGCCCCCTCTTAGGTCAGTCAGAGGGCCCCCACTTATGAAAATTTCTGAATCCGCCACTGGTACATACAAACGTATATGAATTTATGTAGACCACATTTTATTTGAAGTTTGGAATTATAAAAATATATCTTTGTCTTTGTCTTTGTCACAAAACATTTTAATTGTCTTTCCGTGTGTCTTGTATTGTCTGGTCATAATACAAACGTGTCAGTACAGTGAAACCTGGCTAAACCGAATCCTGCATAAACCGAAAATCTGTATAAACTTGATAAACCAATCATGTTCTTAAGCACTGTCATATCAAATTGTATGCGTTGTGAACCTGATAAAACCGACCATCAGCCAAAACCAATCAAAACTTGAGTCCCAGAGATGTTCGGTTTAAACAGGTTTCACTGTATTATCTAAATAATGTATGCTTTATTGAGTGTCCCATTGGTTTGAAGGATAGTTTATACTTCTAAAATAGCTTTCCTAACTAAGTTTATTTTGGTACTTTCTGCATGAACGATAAAAAATTATTAGCAAAATCTAGTCCAATTTTTAATACTTAAAACTGAAAATGATTTAAAAATGTATTCATCTAGGTCCAGCCAGGCCTTACATGTTTGTTGCTGGATGTACAGGTTTGTTTATATTCATAGTTAAATAAGTGGTGTGAACACGTTCATATTTGAAAAAAATGATATAATGAACCACAACGTTAAAAAAAACATTATTCATTCAGAAACCACATGATACACATTCCTACTACAAGTTCTGTGGCGGATCCAAAAGGGGCTCCGGGGGCTGGTAACCCTTATTTTTTTACAATCAATACTTTTGAATGGGGACAAATGGATGGAGACCCCTTTTTATCCTGGGTTAGAACCACCACTCTCCCTTTTTTTAAATGACTGGATCCGTTCCTGGAAGTCATGCTAAAATGGAAAGGTACTTGTGAGTGAAATACTGATAAATCTTGTAATAATCAGATGAAATAAGATATAAATATAATATCTAGAGATATGTGTGTATACTGACCTGAAATAATTGAGGAATTCCTTCAAAAAAATACGTACACTATGAAACAGAAAATAATTGACACAAATCAAGACAGCAGAAGTATATGATACGTGTCTCCAGTTTGGATATAAATCCAGAATTAACTATAGACTTCAATAGAAATAAACCACCAAAAGATATATAACCAATGAAATATGCTTAATCAAGCGTAAAACAATGACCATCATAATAGAAAACGGAAGTGAGTAATACATTTTAATCAAGACAAAAATAGTCAATCGTCCAAGTCTGTCAATATAAAATACATCTAATAGGTCAGATAATGCTTGGTCATGTTTTATGAATACTTAAAGCCCTGTGTGTAGGAGTGTTGATGTACTTGAAACTTGACCAGTATTGTCTGGCCAATTTAGAACATATACACACCTTCGAGTGACCTTACAATATTAATCTCTCCCATTGTTATAATAAAATCTAATTATAAGCTCACTTTGTGTCTTTACATTGTTATTAAAAGAGGTATAAATCAAATTTAATAGTCCTTTAAACAGATGGAATGAAATAGTCATGAGATATTTTTGTGGGGGATTTCTTCTGCAGTAGGTTCAATTTATTACTTAACATTTAATATTTCAATATTTAATGGCTGAGTATGTTCTTAAAATGATACAATTCATAATCAATCTATCTGAAAATTAACACAAATATGAATTAGAATAAAAAGTTAAATAACAAAAATATCGAACTCCGAGGAAAATTCAAAACGGAAAATCCCCAATCAAATGGCAAATTAAGTCAAAAGCTCAAACACATAAAACTAATTAATAAGAACTGTCATATTCCTGACTTTGTACAAGCATTTTCTTATGCAGAAAATGGTGGACTTCACCTGATTTTATCGCAAGCCAAACCTCTCACTTGTATGACAGTCGCATAAAATTCCATTGTATTGACAATGTGTGAACAAAACAAACAGTCAATAGGTAAAAATGTCAAAAATAGTGGTACAGCAGTTAACTTTATTTTATAATCCTAATCACTATAAGAACAAACAAATATATTAACAATGAAAAACAAAAACGTATATATACAAAGCACAACAGCAAAATTGAAAGACAAAGCACAACGATTTACCATAGCACAATAACACAGATTATGACGGGATGTATAAGTACCGAGCAACGCCAAATGGACATTATCATAAAAGACTATTTATATAAATAAATGTTTTTTGATTGAGTTAAGCCTTCCAATTGATATTTTATCGTGTGTGTTTCTATGTTGTGATGTTATACTCATGATACTATTGTCTAAGAAAAAGGGAGAAGGTTTAGCACCATTTTTTAATACCACGTTTAATCCCGCTGCAAATGTGTGCACCTGTCCTAAGTCAGGAATCTGATGTACAGTAGTTGTCGTTTGTTTATGTTATATATCATGTTTATACGTGTTTCTCGTTTTTTATATAGATTAGACCGTTGGTTTTTTCCCGTTTGAATGGTTTTACACTAGTAATTTTGGGGCCCTTTATAGCTTGTTGTTCGTGTGAGCCAAGGCTCTGTGTTGAAGGCCGTACCTTGACCTATAATGGTTTACTTTTATAAATTGTTATTTGAATGGAGAGTTGTCTCATTGGCACTCATACCACATCTTCATATCTATATAACTATTAAAAGTATTAATTTACACAGGCAAATAAAAGAATACTTCAACATGTCCAATGCGTAAAGGCGCATTAAGATGTAAAACAATACCAGTACCAAGAACCTATTATACTTCACGGCCATTGTGTATTATTTTTGAAGTTGATACAGATACATTTATCAACAAGGTCTTGGTATCTTCCGATGAACCAAAGATGTAATACCCATGGATGAACTTATACAGAAAAAAAAAGAGGAAACTTTCTTTGAAATAACCAGGAGTATAACCTTGGTTCGTCAACTTTCTGCTCAGACACGTAATTGTGACGTTTTTTGAATACCGAATGTGTTGGGAAATATAAATTTCAGTAAACATGGTAAACCAGTCTCGAGAAACCAGTCGATCGAATCGTAATTTCATCAAAATGCGACAATGAGGAAAACGAAATCTGAACACAAGGAAGTTATATAAATACATCACAAAATTTTCCACAATTTTTTTTCTTTTCTAAAAATAAAAATCAGTGTTTCAAGCAATATTATGTATGTGATCATTCGTATGAAAATTATCAGAAAAAACAGACACAATGAGATATTGTACAAGAAAGTTTACCTGCTAAATGTTTTCAGCTATATTTTCTACGACACATCTTTATGTTTTGTTACCGTTTAAAGACACAAGTTCAGTGACCTCGATAAGCATGAAAAGAATATAAATACATAACTTATCTTAGCGCGCGATATTTCAAACCGGATGAATACAAACTATGATAATAGTACCGATTCCCCATTGGAATATTTTCCTGTTTAATGCTGTATACTTACTCCTATGGTAGACTGCATTTACTAGCCCTGATATAACATGTATAAAAACGGAATTATTGCCTTAGATAAATTAAAAAGTAAACAAGATCATGATAAAATTACATATCGATTCCCTTTTGGAATATTTTCCTGTTAAATAATACATTTTGTGATACTCTTGCATTAGCAGAAAAATCTCCCTTTGAGAAGGTTCATTCTAAATTTTGTAAAGCAGTATTAGGACTGAAAAAGACAGCCACTAACATAAATGCTAGATTAGAATTAGGTAGATTTACTTTGGACTCCTTTATAAAAACTCAAACACTCATGTATTTTTATAGAATAAATTGTAATGATATCAATCCCCTGGTTAAAGAATCTCTACAAACAAACATAAATTTACATTCAGAAGGAATCTATTCTTGGTACTCATTTCCAGATAAAATTTTTAAAGAAATGAAAATAAAACCAGAAAATTACTCTAATAATAATGTACCTTTTAAACAATCAAAAAACGTGTTAAAATGTAATATAAAAAAGTTTGTTTCAGAGGAATATGAAAAAAATACTTTAAAGAAACTTTCAAAAATGGATTCCTCATCCAAACTTTGTCTTTATGGGAAATTAAAAAATAATTGTCAGTCCTAGATGATAATTTCATTTCTTTTTGTATTGTGACATTAACATATCTTTGCGTTCTAATCTTTTTGCTTATCTAAAAGACTATGTACCATTATTTCAACATCTTGATGCATTCAATAAACTTAAACTCATTCTAAACCCCATCCCTGAACTTGTTTGTCATATTGGAGTCTTCATTAAACAGTCTTTAGAACTGAGGGAGTCAGACCCGTGTCAGGCAAGGTTATGATGGTGTTTTTTACATACATTTATAATTGAACTCTAATGTTCTATTATTCTATATATTGTATTGTATTATATTGTATTTCATTGTATTGCATTGTATTACATTGTATTGCATTGTACTGTATTGTATAAAATTATTGTTTGATTGTATTGCTTGACCCTTATGGGTGTAATTTTGCAATAAAGATTATATTATTGCTGTAGAGTCAGACTTATCTCTTTGGTGATAATTTTTGTATTATTGTCCTTTATTTTTGTCAATATGCCTTTTCTGTATGCCTTTTTGTGTTTCTTTCTTACATACATGTATGACGTGGCTCTGTACTTATACATATTTTGCCATTATGGTTAATGTTTGTTAATCTATTTTTTGTTTGTTTTTAGAGTGATTAAGATGATAACACAATGTTGACTGCTGTACCCCTATTATTGACATTTTTCCCTATTATGTCTGTTGGTTTGGTTTACATTAAAGTGCGAGATTTGGCATGCCACAAAACCAGGTTCAACCCACCATTTTTTTCTTTAAAGATGTCCTGTACCAAGTCAGGAATATGGCCATTGTTATATTATAGTTCGTTTCTGTGTGTGTTACAATTTAACGTTGCGTCGTTTGTTTTCTCTTATTTTTGAGTGTGATTTCACATTACTATAAGACGTGTCACGGTACTTTTCTATCCCAAATTCATGTATTTGGTTTTGATGTTATATTTGTTATTCTCATCGGATTTTGTCTGATGCTTAGTCCGTTTCTGTGTGTGTTACATTTTAATGTTGTGTCGTTCTTCTCCTCTTATATTTAATGCGTTTCCCTCAGTTTTAGTTTGTTACCCCGATTTTGTTTGATTTACGAGTTTTGAACAGCGGTATACTACTGTTGCCTTTATTTACACATCGTTGTCAAATATATGGAATTTTATGCGACTGTCATACATGTGAGAGGTTTAGCAAGCTTTAAAACCAGTTTTAATCCATCATTTTTCTACATAAATAAAATGCCTGTACCAAGTCAGGAATATGACAGTAGTTATCCATTCGTTTTATATGTTTTAGCTTTTGGTTTTGCCGTTTCATTTGGGACTTTCCTTCTTGGTTTTTTATCGGAGTTCAGTTTTTTATGTGGTTTTACTTTTTGGTAGACTGCATTTCCTACCCCCTGATTCGGCGGAGGACATTTGAGCGCATTGATGGGACATTTGAGAGAGAAAAAAAAAATAGGACGTTTGAGCGCCAAAATAGAACCCATTTGAGCGCCAGAATTTTTACCCATTTTAGCGAAAATGAAAATTGTCAAAGCCCATTCTAGCGAAATAATTTTAACCCTTTTTAGTAAATAAATAATATATAATAAATTAAAAAAAAAAAAACTCAAGACAGCACAATATAAGACATGTCCATTAAAATTCAGCACTAATGTTAAAAGTCTGTTCTAGCCTGGAATTGTAACCAAGAGAACGTACGTAATGGGTCTAGATATACCCCCTGTACAATACTGTTCATAGAATTGCATTAGGAACTGCTCTCTCTTTCTCTTTATCTTTTCTCGATCGTGGTGCACATTCCTCTATACTTCGTATCTTTATATATGTTGTTGTTTGTAAACACAGGTGATCGGATTAATACGGCACTTAAATTGGCTCTGATTAAATGTTGACGCTCAAATGTCCCCTAATAGTTTTATTTTTTTCGCTCAAATGCCCTGCGCCCCCCTGATTAGAAAGATATTGTTAAACCTTATATAGATTGAAATTATTTATTCTTTTTTATAAGTGAACCTGATACTTGTGACAAAAACAAATAATAACAACTAAAATTAAACAAATGAATACATTGTTGTCATGTTTATATATGTTATTTAAGAATTGAATGCTTCTTTTTGTAACTTCATTGGGGTGTAAAAGCGTTGACCGAAGTAATTTTGTATTCTAAAAATATGCGCACGATCAACGCTGTTACAACCCTATGAAGTTACAAAAAGAAGCATTCAATACTTATAATTACATTGTTTAGCTATGATCATGAAAACACGAATTTTATAATTGTTTTACTTAATTCACCTGTGCACTTTATTGTGGGGCCACGTGTTATCATCAATGAAAAGTTTTATTGAGTAATACAATTGCTTAAGGAATAACATGCGATGTGCAGTTAGCCAATCAGAATGAAGTATCATAATGAAACATACATCTAATGTAATTATTTCAAGTTATCATTTTATAACTTGACTCATATGTAAAAATTGTAATTTTTCCGAAAAGTGCTAGTCCTCTTTTGACTAAAATTCTGAATTTCCTTGAAAACTTGCACAATTATTAATGATAAAGATTGGGTCGGAGCCTGAAATTCGATGGTTTTCGTTTGATGATGTGTTACATATTTGTTTTTCGTTCATTTTTTGTACATAAATTATGCCGTTAGTTTTCTGTTTAAGTTGTTTTACATTTGTCATTTCGGGGCCTTTTATAGCTGACTATGCGGTCATGACTTTGCTCATTGATGAAAATCGTACGGTGACCTAGCTATAGTTGTCAAAGTTTGTGTCATTTTGTCTCTTGTTGAGTGTTGTCTCATTGGCAGTTATATCACATCTTCTTATTTATAAAATATATTACTGGTAAAAAATATATTAAAGGTTATTTTTTCTTTCATCTTGAATAATCAAATATCAAGCATTTCCTGTCCTCATCTACAAAGACTTTTTTTTTCATTTAGTTTATATTTGAGGAATTTATCAGGGTCACTAGTTTTTCGGTATCAAAAAGATTTGGTAACATAGGATTATCTATAATTGTAATGTGATAAAAAAAAAAAAGTCTGATACGTAGTATTTTGTTTATTTTAACAGTAAAGGTAAAGTGTTTTTTTCAACTTCTAAGGTTTTACAAGTCACTTGCTTTGAAGCAGAATATGCATGCATTTTCATCTAGTCTTAGACATGATAATTTATTGACACTACTTACAAAGCAATCACATTATTTCCACACCCTCCATGCACCCCCTTTTGACTTGAAATAAAAGGGTATGATGTCTCTATAATGCTACTCAAAGCCAATACTTCAAAAGTCCGGTAAGGGCAGATTTTGGCCTCAAATTTTAATTTCATCTGACGAAAGATTTTAGACACTTTTTAAAAACTTTCAAAAGAGTCTTTTTCCAATTCTATTTCCGTTGATTCAATTAGTTTATATATGTGAAATATTTTAAATGATTTATTCATTAAAACACTCCGATGTCAAAAATTAATGTGGCCGCATCCGTGTTCATCCTCAAACTTTACATATGTAATGTATTATCATCAAATAATTACATTAGATGTATGTTTCATCATAATACTTTATTCTGATTGGCTAACTGCACATTACGTGTTATTCCTAAAGCAATTGCATCACTCAATAAAACTTTTCATTCATGATAACACGTGGTCCCACAATAAAGTGCACAGGTGAATTAAATAAAACAATTATAAAATTCGTGTTTTTGTGATCATAGCTAAAAAATGTAATTATAAGTATTGAATGCTTCTTTTTGTAACTTCATAGGTTCCGCGCTTCATACAAAATGTACTTTGGTCAACGCTTTTACACTCCAATGAAGTTACAAAAAGAAGCATTCAATTCTTAAATACAACTTGCATTTCAATATTAAGAATGAACACAAATGCGGCCACTTTCATTTAAGACGGAAACCGTCTAAAATTTAACTAAAATGCTAAAATTGTGAAGATTTCAGTAATTTAGCAAGACTTAATGATACCAGTACCCGATATATGAACACTACGCTTTTCGTGAATTTAATACGTTAATTCGTAAAAGGCGTGCTATATATATAACTTGTATTGTCAAAAATAGCATTCTACTTTCCAATAAATAACCAAAGGTTTACATTTTAACAATTTTGTAATACTGACATGCTTTGGGGCCAAAAAGGGGTCTTACTGAACCTCCTCCTTTACGACAATTAAAACAATCAAAGAGGGCATTATGTACAACCGAAAAGACAAAATTAATGAGACAAATAATTTGAACAACCATAGAAATGTGTATGGAAGATGATAGTTAGTTCTCAGAATGCGTGGTTTCTTCAATCTTTTCACGGCATTTATTCTCGTGTATGCCACGAACAGTTTCGCGTTTTTTAGCACGTAGACACATTATATTTTAGTAGGACTATTGCAAAGGCAAAATGTATGTTCGCATTCATAAACATTTATACAAGGCTGAATTTTATTTCATTTAGCCCGGTGGACCAGCCTTACATCACCTTACATCATCGCTACAGAGAAGTTACGTAATGTACGATATATATATATCTTTGTTGAGTGGTAATAAAATGGCTAATTGTTAAACTCTCCTCACTTGGTTAATGGAAAACCAATCAACACAGAACAAATAAAACAAATATAGGCAACTGTTGGTCACCGTACGGCATACAACAATAAACAAAACCAATATAAAGCCACCGACATAAGACAAATGTGAAACAATGCAAACGAAAACTAGAGGCTCTCAAGAGCCTGTGTCGCTCACCTTGGTCTATGTGTATATTAAACAATGGACACAGATAAATTCATGACAAAATTGTGTTTTGGTGATCATAATGTGTTTGTAGATCTTACTTTACTGGACATTCTTCTTGTTACAATTATCTCTATCTATAATGAACTTGGCCCAGTAATTACAGTGAAAAATATATTCTAAAAATTTACAAAAATTTACAAAAATTTGTGAAAATTGTTAAAAAATGACTATAAAGTGGTAAACTGACAATTTTGGTCATGTTGACTTATTTGTAGATCTTACTTTGCTGAACATTATTGCTGTTTACAGTTTATCTCTATCTATTATGATATTCAAGATAATAACCAAAAACTGCAAAATTTCCTTAAAATTACTAATTCTGGGGCAGCAACCCAACAACAGGTTGACTGTTTTGCCTGAAATTTTCAGACAAAACAGTTAGATCTTGACCTGATAAACAAATTATCCCCTTTCAGATTTGCTCTAAATGCTTTGGTTTCAGAGATATAAGCCAAAATCTACATTTCGCCCCTATGTACTATTTTTAGCCATGGCGGCCATCTTGGTTGGTTGGCAGAGTCACGCCACACATTTTTAAAACTAGATACCCAAATGATAATTGTGGCCAAGTTTGGTTAAATTTTGCCCTGTAGTTTTAGAGGAGAAGATTTTTTAAAAGAATACTAAAATTTTAGAAAAATGGTTAAAAATTGACTATAAAGGGCAATAACTCATAAAGGGGTCAACTGACCATTTCAGTCATGTTGACTTATTTGTAAATCTTACTTTGCTGAACATTATTGCTGTTTACAGTTTATCTCTATGATCTATCTATAATAATATTCAAGATAATAACCAAAAACAGTAAAATTTCCTTAAAATTACCAATTTAGGGGCAGCAACCCAACAACGGGTTGTCCGATTCATCTGAAAATTTCAGGGCAGATAGATCTTGACCTGATAAACAATTTTACTCCTGTCAGATTTGCTCTAAATGCTTTGGTTTTTGAGTTATAAGACAAAAACTGCATTTTACCCCTATGTTCTATTTTTAGCCATGGCGGCCATCTTGGTTGGTTGGCCGGGTCACCGGACACATTTTTAAAACTAGATACCCCAATGATGATTGTGGCCAAGTTTGGTTTAATTTGGCCCAGTAGTTTCAAAGGAGAAGATTTTTGTAAAAGTTAACGACGACGGACAACGACGACGGACAAAGGACGCCGGATGCACCTTCGGGCTAGGTGAGCAAAAAAAAAAACAACGGTCTGTTTTAGGTAAAACCAATAAACGAAAAACAAATATGACATAAGGCAACCAACAACGACTAGTTAATAGTTTTCTTAGTTTATGTTAAGTTTAAGTGACAGTTGTAATAAAGCTTTATATTTAGGACTATCAACATAATGTCAGTTGTAATAAAGCTTTATATTTAGGACTATCAACATAATGTCAATGATTTGTAACGATGGCGAGACATTTCAGTGTGTGCACTCTTGTATAAAAAAAAAACTGCATAGCATGAAATGTTACGACTGGGCAAAAAAAGTTAGCTTTGCAAAAAAAAAATCGTTTTTAGCCTACAGGTATGCCGGTCCATTAAAGTCGTAAAATAAACACTTTTTTTCTTGATCTGTCACTCCACTACGACACACTGTAAAAAAAATATTGAGAAAGCGCAGGTGGGAGTTTTAAAAGAAATTTAAAAGAAGTTTTAAAAGTCTAAAAGAAATGTACAACGAAATAATTGTGGTCTCGGACTATATGCTACTGATCATTTTATCTATCATAATTTATTTTTTTTATGTTTTACATTATTGCTAAAGAGATGATGCGTTTTAGCGAAGTTTGGTACACTTTTTAGTTTTCAAACATCTATTTTAACAATTACATCACTGAGAAAAAAAATCCTCAGCTGAGAATATTCTCAAAGTTGAAAATATTTGTTTATGGCGGATAAAAAAGTTCTCATTCTTAGCTGAGTAAAATAATTCATTCTGAGAATATATTTTTTACTCAGAAAAAAAAGTTTAATGGTGCCGGGCCCTGCATATTTTAAGAAAGTTAAAATTTTGAAAGTTTTAACAATGTTGACTGGCAGATAAAACTAAGTCCATTTGTAAGTAAAAATACGGATAAACGGTATTTTTTTTTTTACAAAATTTACTTCTGGATATTACCTTATCATCATAAACGAGCTTCTGTCGACTTTTCTGTTTGGCAGAAAACCAGGATAGGTTAAGAAAATTATTAACATTTCAAAAACTTTAACCACAGAGTGAATATTTTTGGACGCCACCGACGAGGACGACGACGGAATGTAGGATCGCTATGTCTCACTTTTCCGACAAAAGTCGTCGGCTCGACAAAAATCATGTTCATACAAATCTTGAGAAATATTATAAATTTAAAATGGCGTATGCTATCCGTTCCAAGTTTTGTTTTGTAAATTTTCAATATTTTACAGATGAAAGGCCGAAGTGAGTTTTTTTTTTTTGCCGTCAACATTAAGATACAGTTTTCGGTCAAGTTTTTCTTTATAATTTTTCAAAAATCAATAACGTACATGTAGTTCAACATTCATTGAATTACATGAAACTTTGACAGGAGCCATTTTATGATTAAGAGTAATGTCTAAGATTTGCACCCCCTATTTTAGTGATAGTTTACTTTTATTTTCTTTACAATTTAATTTCACATACAGTAACGGATTACAGTTTTAAAGATATCAATGAATTTGTTAAACCATAATTGAATGTTTTGAAAATAGGAAATAAGCCTCTTCAAGATCAAGAAATAATATCTGATGAGCAAAGTTCGATATTTTCCCTACATTTTACCGAAAAACAGACTTAATTTTTGGCGATAAACATTACACTTTTACACTGACAACCAGCAGTCGCAGGAGACATGTAGAGTTCACATTTTTAAATGTTTATATCATCTGAATTCACTGAATTTGTTCCAGGTTTAATACGGCCAGAGATCGAACCTACAACATCCAACACTTGAGCACCTAGACGTTTGTAAGAATGGGAGTCTCGATAATTTCTTAGATTTTGTTTGATTGTTTAAAAATAAAAGTTAAGTTTTTAAAGGTTGATTTTAGCGGACGTGTGTCTGAATTTGGTATCACAACCATCTTTACCGATTCATAATCATGCATTTAGTATTATCAGGTGTAAAGATTAGAATGAAATATATTTATACAATACCATTTTACTGTATATGTTTTGTTTTTTGTTTTTTTTGCAGTTTTTTGTACAGTCAACGTCCGACACAGTAGACCAAGGGTGCGAAAAGCAGTGTGCGATTACATATGTACAACGACTTGGCAAGCAAAGCAGAAGCTAAAAAAGAAAATACTGAACTTTTCATAAATAAGTTGTAACAACATGGGTTGTAACAACACCGGAAATATATCATTTGTATCCCGTATCCAATTAGAATGAAATTCAAAACAGTGTAGCTGTGGCCATTGATTGACACATTAAAATCATCCATTGACTGGGACAATTTAGGTGAACGTTTGTATGTAACGACCAATGCTCACTATGTACTTTTTAAAGACACTTAAACTATGGGGTCACCAAAGGTTCTCAACACCTAAATAAAGTAATTCGAAAAATTAATCAGAAATAACACGATATTTTGATTTATATCAATTATATAAATCAAAACACAAAGGTTATTCCTGATTAATTTTTCGAATTATTTTATAATTAAAGGCGTTAAGAAACCTTTGGTGACCCCACAGTTTAAATGTCTATCGTAGGTACGTCGTGAACAGTGGTCGTTACAGACAAACGTTCACGTAAATTGTCCCAGTCAATGGATGATTTTAATGTGTCAATCAATGGCCACAGCTACACTGTTTTGAATTTCATTCTATCAGATATATGTCTATGGAAAGTGTTGATTTTTAAAGATTTGAATAAGATAATGCAGTATATTTAATGAATCAAGTGATACAAAAACAAAAACAAAAGTATAAAAAAAATAATTATAAGTAATGAAGGAGGCCGATATAATTTTTAAACCCTAGTGTGACAGTGGGTATTGGTTAATAAACAAGACTAGAACACACCCGCGAAATCGCGGGCATAAACAGCTTGTAAACTGTTGTAGGATGAATTTTTGTAAAAGATATTATGACTTGAGAGTTTCATATAAGGTATCAAAAGCCCTCTCCCTTTTTCCCAAAATCCGTTATGTGTTTCCTTTCTGTTAAATCCAATTATTTTTCGTGTTTCTGGCCTTATACCACAATTATTCTTCCCCTTTGCTACAATGCATTTTTTTGGTAAAAGTCAAATTAAATTAAAAATTTGCACCGCTTCAAACATGAAACTGCTTATAGACCATTATTATTCTAATAAAATGTGCTTCTAGGACAATCCATCAGTGATTTTCCTTTTGAGAGCCCTATTAACATGCCAATGGTGGGATTTGAATCTCGTATAAATGACTAAGGCTCGTCTGAGGGGTGGTCTGAGGGGCCCTGATCCCGAAATCCCGGGCTTAAAATCATGAAATCTCGAGGTGCGTATTTTAACGAAATTCATATCCCGACATCCCGAAATTAAAAAAAAAAATATTCCCGCATCCCGTAATGATCAATCCCGAAATCCCGAGCTTAAAAACACCCGATCTCGACGTCCCGAATAAGTCCTGCCTCCCTCTAATCTCTACCCTACTTTCATTTTGGCCAAATCACTAAAAACATGAAATCTCGAGGTGCGTATTTTAACGAAATTCATATCCCGACATCCCGAAATTAAAAAAAAAAATATTCCCGCATCCTGTAATGATCAATCCCGAAATCCCGAGCTTAAAAACACCCGATCTCGACGTCCCGAATAAGTCCTGCCTCCCTCTAATCTCTACCCTACTTTCATTTTGGCCAAATCACTAAAAACATGAAATCTCGAGGTGCGTATTTTAACGAAATTCATATCCCGACATCCCGAAATTAAAAAAAAAAAATATTCCCGCATCCCGTAATGATCAATCCCGAAATCCCGAGCTTAAAAACACCCGATCTCGACGTCCCGAATAAGTCCTGCCTCCCTCTAATCTCTACCCTACTTTCATTTTGGCCAAATCACTACTTTCACTTTCACAATAATTTTTTATGCCGCATTTATGGGAATTATGTTTTCTAGTCTGTTCGTCCGTTCATTCGTTTGTCCGTCCTTCTGTCCGGCTTCAGGTTAAAGTTTTCACTTTCAACAATAAATTGTTATGCCCCATTTATGGGAATTATGTTTTCTAGTCTGATCGTCCGTTCGTTCGTTCGTCCGTCCGTCTGTTCCGCTTCAGGTTAAAGTTTTTGTCGAGGTAGTTTTTGATGAAGTTGAAGTCCAACCAACTCGAAACTATGTTCCCTACGATAAGATCTTTCTAATTTTAATGTCAAATTAGAGATTTTATCCCATTTCACGGTCGACGAAACATAGTAAATGATAGTGCCGATGTGGCATTCGTATACTATGGACACATTCTTGTTTCCACTTGTTTTACTTGTTTCAATATGTACCCAACTGGTATGACCCATTAGATAGTAAATATTTCAGAAAAAAGTAGACATTATACAGAGAGTCTCTGTATATTATAGTAGTTTAATAGTTTACAATCTGAATAATCATAAGAATGGATGACAAATGCGACTATGCATGATACCTAAAGAACACAGAGTCATGATGATTAATTTAATGTGGAAGGAAGAGAAGCGACACATAAAATGAGGTCTTCTCGTTTAATAGTATAGATTCTTACACTTATCAGAACAATTGTAATATTATTAGTTACATAGTGTGCCAGTGACCTATTAAATACGATATATATGGGGACAGTTAATTTCATATGGGTTAGAGCGAAGCTCGAACTCCCATATGCGTTTGTATTTAGGTCACTAGCACACTGTGTAACGGATTTAGCTAACAGACTATCTTAACATGTGGTATTATCAAAGAGATCAAGTCTTCAATATTAAGAACCTTCTTTCTTTAGTCTATACTAATGAATCAAATGGCAACAATAAAAACTTGTTAGTATGAATTTATTTCAATTGGTCATCCTCAATTTCTTCGTCTCTTAAACCTTTCAGGTTTTTCCTTAGCGCCGTGTTGGGTTTTTCAAAGGAACGTAGCACCACTATTGACCGTGTTTGAAATAAACGACACCTACTAAAAATGAATATGAACTATATACGGTCTCCACGCGGATGAAACCACTCATTTTCCTAGAAATGTATAGTAGATAAATTAAGATAAAAAATAACAATGCACTTTCAATTCCAGCGTCATTTGTTTTGAATTAATATTTGTCGAATAATAAAATTTGTACTTTATAAATGCGTTTTACTTAAATAATGGATTAAGCTAAAGCTAGAGCACCAATTTTTTAACCAAATTAAAGATCGTAGCATACTAGTACACACATGGTTCGTTGTTTGAATTTCATTAGTGTCTGGTGTACAGACTTTTTTTAGGTACTTGTGTATGATTTGTTCTCTCGCCTGCGACAAAAGTCGCAGAATTCGATGCATATGAATAAAAAAAAACCAATGGTGGCTTTATATTTCAGAAGGTAGGTGACATGTGACATGTTTTATGTCCATGTCGATGACCTCGTTGTCATTTTTCAGTGACTGCTTAAATACCAACATTTTTTTCATGTGAAATACGAGTAATAAGATAGCTTTATTACGTAAATGGGTTCCTTGGCTGCAGGATCTGCATGTCTATCATGCTGCGTTAACCTTACCTCAACCTCAGCTCATGGATCAGTGAACACGGCGAAGTTTTCGTGGTCACGTCTGTATCCCAGATACTATAAGCAATAGGTCATTGCTATTTTATTTTGGGAAGATTGAAAGGTGGTCGTGTCCGATTAGCAGGTTTCATCTGACCTTGCCCTAAATTTCATGGTTCATTGGACAATGTTTAGTTTTGTTGTTTATTCTATTTCTCCGATACTATAAGCAATACTATAGGGCCACTATTTTTTGTATATGGAATAATTGTGAGGTGTACTAAAAAAAAACTGAGAACATAAATGGGGAATATATCAAAGAGACAAAGACTCGACCAAAGAACAGATAACAGACGAAGTCGGCCTTCAACGCACCAGGAGGTGGGCCTCAAACTAGTAATCTGTTTGCCATATGAACTTGACCTTATTTTCATGGTTCGTTTGCCTATGATGAGTTTTCTTTGTTACTATAAAAAAAAAATAGGCCAATTATATTTGTGATATGGAATGTTTTTCAGCTAGATGATCATGTCTGTCTGGCAGGGTTCATATGCCATTGACCTCATTATCAGGGTTCATTTGTACAAGAAGATTGTTTTTGTGTTTCTCAAGTTCTATTTGCGATAGGACCAATGTAGCTGGTGTATGGAATATAATTGTAAGGTGTACATGTCTTGGTGGCATTTTTATCTGACCTAGACCTCATGTTCATTGTTATCGACTCCTAGGAGTCGATATTAAGAATTGAACGATGGACAGTCAGTACGTGAATTTTTCTTGCTACCTGATTGGAAGATATTACGAGACGTGAATAATCAAAGTTTATTAATTGGTTAGGACAATCCAAACCTATTAAATGTCCTTCAATCCCGTAGAGTATCGGATTTGCAATTAGATTTTGCCTTGTCATTAATCATGCATATTCATGATATTGGTACACATGTAACTTTTATCTATAAATAGTCGAATCTTCTGGAGTTTCGTAAACAACAACGTTAAACGATATATACTACTTCATAACGTGTGACCTCACGTGTGTGGTAAAATTTGTTGACTGATGCACGTGGCTACTCTAGTAAATGAATAAACGAGAGCACTTTCCATTTTCATCAGCTAAGAGTCGACTAGCCCTTTTTGAAAGGCTAATGCTTGTTGAAATTTGAAATCATCTCGTTTTTCATAGACTCTATATGGCAAACCGTTCTCGTCAAAACTATGTTTAAACCCTTTTTTCGAAAAAAATACACAATGAGATTAAAAAACCTAAAATAGCACACTGAGATTTTAAAATTACACACTGAGATTAAAAAAAAATGAAAAACACACACTGAGAAATTAAAAAGACACACTGAAAATTGTTAATTACACACTGAGATTTCAAAAATACACGTTGAGATTAATATGCAAATTACTAATGAATATTCATGAGATGAATAATTCAACAGATTAATATCATGGTCTCTAGAACTCTTGTCATTATAATGAAATGCGGTTCCTTCAACCAACGTTCACAACAAATTTCAAGACTTAACATCGTTTTTTTTTTACTAACTCATATTTATAAGTTATTTGTCAATATAATTCAGATTAATATTATTGCTAACGGTGTATCGGGATTGTTTGCTTAAAACTTTTTAAGCATAGGTCCTTTTCAAGTCTTTCAACTGTTACCCTGATTTCGCAAGGTAATCTTTTATATTTTTGTTGTTACGTTTCTATGTTATAATAGACACTTGGGTGAACATGTCATTGCATTGTTTGTCTTTTTGTTCCGATAATTTCTTATAATTTTAATAAAGTTATCAACATTTGGTTATATCAGAGACATATAATACATGTCTCTGGTTATATTTTGTAATGAGAGTAAGTGGGTATTTTTCTTGTTCTATTAGTCTTTAACGTTGTATTGCTATTGTATTTTATAAAACATTTGGCACCAGATTGAAGGACTAACGAGTTATGTCCCATAGTTGTGTTAAACTTGTAATAGATTAAGATTACGTATGCTAATTAGATATGTGCGCATAAAAAGTGCGCACAAATCTCAGTGTGTAATTTTAAATTCTCAGTGTGTAATTTCAAATTCTCAGTCAGTGTGTGTTTTTCAGTTTATTTCATCTCAGTGTGTCTTTTTGAAATCTCAGTGTGTAATTTTCAATTCTCAATTTGTAATTTTCGATTCTCAGTGTGTGTTTTTCATTTTTCGTAATCTCAGTGTGTGGTTTTAGGTTTTTTAATATCAGTGTGGTTTTTTTTTTTAAATTCTTAGTGTGTAAAATTTTCGAAAAATGTTTTAAACGTAGTTTTGACGAGAACGGCTTGCCATAAGTCTATTATTAAAAAAATTACCACTGTAGTAAATGTTTAAAATTGATTGCATTCACGATCCGATACCAGATCTTTCACGATCTGATCGCAATGATTTTACCAGCGTAAGCTGTGCATATATGCGGCAATTTTATTACCGTTATACTGTTGATTTTCTATAACGTTTTTGGTTCATCAAATCAAAATGACTGCCTTTCGAACGGGTATTATAGGTCCGCTTCAAAGTATAAAAAAAATCAATATTTTACACCCACGCCAATGCTCGATATATATAAAGATATTGACAAATAGAATGACTTGCCCATGTTAAAATGAGTATAAAGCATAGTATGAAAGAATTAATTGAATACAGACACAGATTCAATTGATCATTATTGATGACGTTTCATGCTAATGAATTATATTTGCACTTTGATATCCCATAAGGCAACCGTAAGACCACATATAATGTTTTGTTAACATTTTTTTATATGAGATAAGGGATAGTTTAATTATATAAAATCCCTTATGATACAAAGTACAATCATATATATCATTCTCCAAGGGCTATCAGGTATCAAGCAGAGTCAAACATGTGAATTAAAACAAATACCCTGGGCATGGTCCAACCTTTTCATGATAAACAATTAGTTTTTTTTAATATGTTTTAATGTCTTTTTTCAGCTCCTGCCACCCTCCCCTTATTTTTAAGGGACCCTCCGTAATCCGGGTCCACATTCACATCCAACTTATTAAATAAGTTTTTTCACATCGCTGTATAACGTAGTACACTTATGGTCATGAGTTCGGAAATCTGAAAATTTTGTACTCATTGTTGTCAAAATAATGATAACTGAATGAAATGTTGATATGTAGTGTTCACAAAATATAAACCTTCAATTTAAAATATACATATAGATTCTACCAATGCATCGAGTGTGATAAGATATTTATCCACTCGAGACAGTTAAATTTTCAAATTTAAAACGCGAGGCTCGCCGAGCGTTTTGGATATTTAAAATTTAACTGTCGAGAGTGGATAAATATCTTATCACACTCGATGCATTGGTAGAATTTTTTGGCCTACACATATGTATTATTAATTCAGTGTTGTTTTCCTTTAATAATTTAAAGTCCGTTTGACTTCCATAAATCTTCAGAAAATAATTCTTAAATATTCATGTAAGAAAAACTTTTTTTCTCTTGATTTATGTTAATGTATGATATATACGAACTCTGACTTTGAACATCATAATTTTGGACCAAAATAAAAAAAAGTTACACAGTAGGGTTTTATGTTAGTTCTATTTTTTATATATATATAAAATACTTGATAAGGTAGGTATGAATAGTGTAACAGCTTTCCATTCACAACAAAACATTAGACATGTACCCTTTTTTGTTTATTATTGGCCTAAAATAATGATATTTATAGTCCGAGTTCGCGTATATATCATACATACACATACTTTAAGAAAAAAATGTGTATTTGTAAAAATGAATTTTCAGAATTATTTTTTGAAGATTTATAGAAATCAAACGGACCAAAATAATCAGTGACGATATCAATCGGAATAAAAATCTCATCAACAGGTTTTACAGACAGTATACAATGTGTAGGGAATTTTGTGTTATGAATATTAGTACATTCTTCTATTTCACAATTAAAACTACGCATCATATTTCTAAGAACACAACATATTCTAAACAAACGAAAATCGATATCTATTTTCTTGAGTCAACAGAACTTATCTAACTACATCCGATTATGAAACCCAACTTTTACGTTTGCACAAAAAGATATTCCTTATCCTACCTGTATGTTTGATTTACTTTGAAAGTGAAAAGTACTGTCCTAATAAATGGATAAAATAATTATTTTATATTGCAGCCTCAATGAGTTGTCAGCCAATGTACATATATTCCATTTATTAATTTTTCAGAAAGAAAAACTTGGACGAGTTTAGTTATTTCCATCTTTCTCTTGTAATTCAAATTCTGACTCAGAGGTCTCAACTATTGCACCAATTAAGACGTTTCCCTTGGAGACGGACACATCCTCATACAAGATATTTATCGCCATCGCAGATGGCAATAATTTATCGGTTTCAGTTTCGCTTCCGCTACCGGAAGTTTCATCGCTTACACCCGGAACTGATGATTCTCTGCTGTTACTCTCAGTAGAAACTTCACTAGTTTCATTACTTTCTTCGCTGCTAGAAGTTAATTGGTAAGAGCTATCATCTTGATCACACAAAATTTCAAAAGTGTGTGATCCCTCTATTATGTGCGCTGTTTTTTCATTTGGGATGGATCTTTGTTTCTGAACTAAGGAGTAACCAAATTTGTGTCGATTTAGTTTATTGTCCTCTGAGGGATTTTCTTTTTCGTTGTCATTTTCAACTGTCTTTTCATCATTTTCACAATTGTTAATGACTTTATATTCTCCCTTTTCCATTGTTGTTTGTATTATGTCGGTTCTTTGTTCCTTTTTGATTTTCATCTTCTCTTTTGGTTCTGTTTCTTTTTGTTTTAAGGCTTCATTTTCTAGCGTTTTTGGTTTATAGGTTTCTTTTTGTTGATTTATTTGCTTTCCTTGATCTTTTTCCGGATTATTTTGCTTTTTCTTTTGTTTTTCTGTTTCTGGTTTCTTTTGTTTCTGTGTTTCATTTTCAAACTTTTTTTGTTTTTGATTTTCGAATACTTTTTTTGGTTTCTTTTCTTTTTTCTTTTCTGTTTTTTTCTGCTTTTCTTTTTCCGTTGTCTTTTGTTTTTTATTTTCTTTATTACTTGAATTGTTTTTTTCATCCGTTGACTTGTGTTCTATTTTCCCTTTATCGTCTTTCTTTGTCTTTTCATCCTGCAATTTCATCTCTGACAAATGAGAATATGTTGGATCCATGATTTCAATCCTTGGCTTTAAGAAACTTGCGTTGCCGTATTCGGTAACCTCCATATCGATTGTCACATGGTTATACGGATTTGGATTTTCCTTTTTATTCAACAACGACGATTTTATCCTGTTGTGGTCAACAAGATCGTACGATTCTCGATTATACCGCTTTTTAGATGTTGATGATTGGGAAAAGTCATCGGAGCTTTTTTGATCCGTGTCAATATGGCAGTAAGCATAACTTTTCTGATCAGATTCGAACGAACCTTCATTAACATACTCGTTTTTGTGTGCTGATACAAACACTTTGTCCTCGTCATCGATAAGTTCAGCATTTTCTGCATCATCATCTTTCCTATATTTAAGTCAACATATTCATTACCTATGATATGATTTGCCTATATTTACATATATAATTTTTAGAAAGCAAGTTCTATATCGGCCATTAAACTGTCGCCTCTGTTGTATACACGGTCACCACATACCAATCTTTAATATTTAGAAGGTCTTGTTTGTTTCATTTGAGTGTTTTTGTTTTGATTCAAAGGTCCAAACTTTAGAATAGTTCGTCCTGATGAAGTTAATTGAAGATACACACGTGCTACGCATTGAGCTACTAGTATGTGCCTTAACTTTTAACATGTATCTTACAAAATTATCATAATATTATTTTTTGTACAGAAAACGCTATGCAATATATGGGTACTGGTATGTTTTGTTGAACTTTCTAACTATGTATTATTGTAGGGCATTTTAAAGCTAAGCATATGCTGGTAGCTCAATTAGAAAAATGGAATTATAGCTTTTAACAGATTAATTTTTAATTTTATTAACATTTCTTTTAGATTCGAAACGATTTATAGCTTGTCAGTTTATTTAGGAATCTATTTTTTGTTGAAGACTGTACACTGGCCTCTAGATATCGATTGGTTATTTTTGCTTTTGTGTTGCTGCCTCATTGAAAGAGTTTGATACAAAGCATAGTTCAAAGCCTACGTAATATGTTAAAGGGAGCTCGTGAGGTGAAGGATGTTTGAGTTTTTTTTGGGACAAAAAAACTTTTAAGCAAGATATGATTTTATCATAATAATAGGTTACTGAAATAAATATTGTATTCTAGTTGTGCGGTTTTCTTATGGGCATTTTGAACACAAGTATTCCAGATTTTCAAGGCATTTGTATCGTCAATAATCTGTCATTATTCAATTGTTTACTAATTGCAACATCTCACATACCTTCGTGACGTCTTGCATTTTGAGACAAAACAGCCAATGGCAAAAATCAAAGCGGCTGTCATAAAACCCGCCGAGAAGTACATTATGGATTCTAAAATTATAATGAAGTCATGTGTAACTATTTGATAACAGTATTTATATGATTGTGTTAGGAGATACTTTAAAGTTTTCAAATGGATACTAATCTATCGGGTTAGCAAAACGCGTAGGCCTATAAAAGTGATTATTAAAACAAATGAGCTTTCAGTCGGGTTCTTCACCTTAACATATAGTGTCTTGTATACATTCAATAGGGACTACTTGTTTGTAAAGAGTCAGCTTTGACACGCCTTGTAAACCATCAAATCTCATCCAAATGGGTAAGCTAGAAATAATTTACTGGCACTTCCGTTTGAGCTTTTCTGGTAATAATACCAAAAATAAAGACAGGATAGGTCGACTTCTTATCAATTTATTGTCAATCTGTAAGTATTTATTTGAATAGATGAATGTAATACCATAGATAACTAAATAAAAGATTGTCTTGTTCATTACTCGGACCAATGTGATTTTAAAATGACATCGTATTGACATTTCTCCCGCAGGTAAGTGCTGTCAGCTCATTCCGTTTTTGACAAAATGACAATCAGTTAATCAATACGTAATATATATATCAGTATATAAAAGTTCTTATTCCTCACTATTAACGTATAATAACAGTTTTTATTCTATATATTTACGAAGATGATTTGATTTACCTGAATATCTTAAAAGGTATGTCAGGTTGAGATTGTCTGGTATCAGTTGGGATATACTTGAACAATGTTGAGATTTTCTGTAAAAACAAATCTTCGAAATAGATAATTGTCAATCAGATACGACCCTAACAATTCATGAACCCTCTGTATAAGGGTTGTCATTTTAACTTGCTTTTCTTTTGACATTAGTATTGTATGTTCTAATATTGTAGGTCTATTAATACTAATACTGAAGAGTGGTAGTTTTAAAGCCTAGAAAACCAGATGTTTAGCCAAGCGATAAAGAGCCAAGCGCTGGAGACATTAAGCATAGCGACTTTAAAAACCACCACTCTTTAGTTATTGTATTTATAGATAAACAAGACTCGAACATACAAAACAAAAGTTAAAACAAAAACAAGCTATAATGACAACCACTATACAGAGGGTTCACGAATTTTGACGGTCGTATCTGATTAACAAGTAGTTAGTTGGAAGTTTTTACATTGTTCCAGAATATCACAACCGATACCGGACAATCTCAACCTAGCATACACTACAAGATAATCTGCTTGATAAAATTATATTTGTAAAGAAATAGTTAAAAACTGTTAATATAGGTTTATATTGATTAGGATATATACTGATACGTGTTGAAGATCTTATTTTATTTTGTCAAATATTCAATGAGCTGGCCGCACTTACCTGCATGCGGAAGAAAAATCCTTTCGATGTCATTTTAAATCACATTGGACGGATAATGATCAAGAAAAGATCTGATTCAGTTATCTATGACGTTACATTCTCCTATTTAAGACAACATTCACGGATTGACAATAAATTGATGACTTTTTTTATATTTTCACCAGAAAAGCTCAACAGCAAGTGCCAATTAATTTTTCTCGCTTAACCATTTGGTTGAGAATTGAAGGTTTTCCAGGCGTGTTTGAACTATTAAAATTATAGCATGCTAGTTGGTTATACTCACCACTTATAAAGAATGATTGTATATAATCCCAAACGGTATCTAAAATATAGGTAAAATAGTACACTATTAAATGAAAATGGAAAATTGAAAAAAAATAGATGAAAATATGTATCGATTGAGCTCAATGAATACTTGAATTTAAAAACACTCAATGAGATTTAACCGAAAGTGTTCAAATCCTGGAAATTCTATGTAAGTTTAGGAATAGGTGATTGCGAATTAAAATACGATTTCTGAGCCTAATTTACGTTACAAGGATAGCGATTTAAAAACATTAAAGAAGTCGAACATTACATATTATTATATTTTGATACACCATTTAAAACTTTCCTTAAAATAGATGATTCTAGTTGAATATCATCTTTGAACAGGCATGACAATGAATAGAAGGACAATACGTTAATCTTGCATTTTGAATTGTGATGATAAATTATTTGGGAATAATTATAAACTGTAAATATTAATACAGACTTACTATATCTATCAGTAGTAGATTGTACAGTAGAAGAATTGTCTGTAAAACCTGCAGTTATATGTGAAAAAAGACTTTTACAACAGAAATACACATTTGTATATTGGCGTCTAAATAAATGCATCGTAAACTGTTACTAATTCATTTCTATCACAAAAACAGTCATATTTTTATATGCTCAAAATAAAGCACCTATTGGGTTATTTCCTTGTTTTTTTCTTTCGACATGTTATACAAGTTTGTTCGGTATATTGCCTCGAACTTTTACCATCTTTTCATTAAAATTTGTAAAATTGTGTCATAAATACGTATTAAAAAATGTAATTTTATATAAAATGTGGTATGAGTGTCAATTTGGCAATTCTCCATCCAAGTCACCATTTGTATAAGTAAATTTGTCCGGAACATCATTACAATTCTTATACACTGTTACCTGTGTTTCATCCTAATCAAAGGATTTTATTCATATCAATCGACTAGGAGACGTTATTTGTTTTTGAATTGATACGTATGCATTTAAACAGTGTAAGGTCTCCATTCTCTATCAATATGCACTAGAAAGTTTGTAAATCTTAAATTATAAAATGAGTTGCCAAAATTTCAAATTGACACCAAATTGATTTTTTAGGTAACGACTTGTCATTTTCAGCTTTATAAACTACTTTTCTTTTTTAAAGATAAATATTCTTCCGTCAAAGGCGAAGCTTTCTTCTTCTAATTGTCATGACACTCGGCATGGTGATTGTTATTGCCTGAGGCTGTATGTATGGTCCTCGTAAGGTTTTTGAACAATGAAATTTTACGGTAGGATTTATAACATACTCTAACATTATCTGAAATACAAGAGAACTCTAATTTTCTGTTTTGATTTGAATTCAACGTATTTTTTGGGGAATACCAAAAACATTATACAACGGCATTTGTTTTCATGGATAAAATATTAAACGGGTTTTGTTCCCCTTGAAATTGATTAAGAATGGCACATTACTAGTATCTTAAACTGTCGTTTCGAAGGAGGAAATACCTTGATGTATGTATGTAACCATATGATAAAGATTTTTGATCCTCTTTTCTGCAGAGTCGAGAGTAGAAAAAAATAGGCAAACATATATTTGTACTTACAGCATGTAATCTGTAAAATTATAAACCCCCATCGAAAGATGGACACCGTCGCCATTTTTCATATATTTTTATAACTGATATGAAATACGGAAATATTTAGTCAAAACATAATGTGAATTCATACTAATTTTAATAAGAGTGGACGTTTCCTGGTATTGCAAATTATTGACGCTAGACTGAATGAATAATAATAATTTCCTTTTAAACCATTATTTTTTAGTTCTATTGCGTTCTCATAAATCATTATTCCAGTTCTCCAACAATGCATAATCATTTGATATTTATCTATCGTATATTTCTTTCATACCACCTATGAAAAATAAACTCACTCTACCAAAGTCATGCACAATTGAGCAGAATGTATTTTATCTAAATTTAACAGTAAACTCATAAAACATACCAGGCTTTACTTTGTTGGCACTTTATTCAATAGAAACACGGTATATTGTTGTTTCTGATTTCCGGGCTCACCATAACGCCTTGATAACAGACTAAAATATAAAACATTATTAAGACGGCTTTCAACTGTTCTAAGGATTGCACAAACTACCAGCATTAAAGAATTCGACAAAATGATGCAATATCAATTGTTAAAGATAACAAACTGATGTGTGCTAAGTCGAATAACTATACGTGTAAGGGGCATAAGCTGTCATATTCACCAATTCGACTCAAATTTCCATATTTGATTTATTACAACTAAAATGGAAATCACATGTTCATGTACCATTAGTTTCAAATAAAAACAAACAATGTGTAAAGTCATAGATGTATAGAAATTTCGTGTGTATTTTAGTCTAGACCAGCCGAGGACTGCCGATGGTCATATTACCTGATATAAAAAGTGCATATAAACATAGATAAAAAGCAGTCATGTGCATATGGATTGTTCTAGGTGTGTTTGATTTCATACTGCAGGTTAAACGTTTATCATCGATTTTTACCTGTATAAATAATGATTGTTTTGTGGATCGCATCAGTCAATCATATGGTTCTTCCTCTTTTCATTTTCAATGTTAATTTTTTCTCTTTTAACAGATGAATACATGTGTGGCCCATCACCAGTTAACGGGTCAAATTTAAGGTCACATAAATACGGATTCAATATTGTAGAATTATTCACATTTGTAAGTGAATAATTTATCAGCTATGTTTCTTTGCTTATTTTGAAAAAATGAACCAAACTGCTGAAACATGTTAAAGCGAATTAAATTGTTTATACATTCATATCTCGTAGCTGCTAACACCTTTTTAAACAATATACTTTCCCATATTGTATTATCCGTAATATAATTTCTGTCAAATCTTGTATTTCATACCTCTGCCAATTTATTTTATTGTCACAATTTTTATTGTTTATTTAGGGTTTCTGTCAGAAGACATGATTTGCACTTTTGCACGATTTATCTCTTTTCTGACCCGGCGCTAGTATTACCGTTAATTATAATCTTAACTGTTATTTTAAGAGTGCTGCTAATTCTCTAAGAAAAAGCATTTAGGAGACTCTATTTAATCTAACCACAACTTAGACTTCCTAGGTATACCAATTGCGAACCTTTAAAAGCAGACCTGTTGTTGTGTTGTTATGAATCACAAGTTGTGGTAAAATCCAGCAAAGAGCTATACAAATCCCATTCAGTTGGTAAAATTCAACAACACTTACCGTTATTATCTTATTGAATTTTTCGGGGAAAATCACGAATTCTCTAAACAAAATGCCTAATTTACTCAAAGGAACATAATGTGAATAAATCATTTTGAAAGATAAACAGCATACATGTCGTTTCTGATATTTAGATATATACAAGGATAACTCTCGCAGATTTACGATAAAGGGGACGATTCTTTGTTCCCTATGGTTAATTTTCATTTTTTTTATTGTGATGTTCCTTATGTTATAGGTATTTATATATCCCAACGTCCTTGCTATGCATGTTCATTTGGTGATGTTTTCGATTTCACGAACGTTATCTATGTATTTCTAGCAAAACCTTTAATAAATGTATTCATCGATACGAAAATCTGATTTGGAAGTTTGGATGTGCTAGTAGAAAACTTAAAAATGGGATAACACATCCTAATTTTTGCGGTGATGTTATTTATCGAGCCCGTAAATATAGGTACAAATAGGGTAAACTTATTGATTCTTTAAATAAAATATTTATAACAAATTACTAATAAGGCACTTTTAACAAAATAGTATTGACACATAGGAACATTATCGTTCCTACATTCTGTCGATACCAATATTTTGGCATTGCACAATGTCATGTTAATGTGAAAGAAACACATTTTTTTTTACCTTTTACGCTACATGCATTGAACGTTGGATGTGTACTGGTTGATATTTCAGTCTCAAGGCTGATGATAACAAATCTTGTCGTTTTTTCGCTGTGAGTACAAATGAACCTATGCACTTGGAAAAGTTTAAAAGCATGGCTGAACCTAGATATATAAAATTTAAATTCACTATAAGTTAAAGATTTTGTTTTTCATTTTTTCTGTTCCTGCAGAGATGCAAAAATAAACTGAGTTTGGAAAGTTATTTGAGAAACCCCCTTTGTATATTAAATCAGGCGGAAACCCGGTTGAAATAGAACAAAAGAATTGAAGCTCTTTGTTAGAGAAGGCGATAAATGCTTACTGTAATGTTTACTATATAAACAAACATTTTAAAAGTTAATAGAAATAAATAAAATGACAATTTTCTACACAATTACGAAGTATATTATTTTAAAAACACCATTTGCATAAGTTCTGATTTATCTTTTACATAGTTAAGCAGAACAATTAGATATCAAGTCGACGACATGGGTATCTATCAAGTTCGATGTAGAAAATGCATAACCTCGATTACCACGGACGGAGAACATATCAATCTTTTAGTTTAGTTATTTTCGTGTCTGCCCTTCCATTATGTGACTCAAGAAAAAAATCCAAAAAAATGGGTAACAATTGTATTGAAAATAGAAAATCGAGTGCACCTTTTTATGTTAGGGCTTGTTTGAGTTGAATATTTTGTCTTGGAAACGTATAAATCAAGAGTATTTGATACATGCTCTCGCTTCAGATTCTATCATTTTTATATATCAAGGCTACAAGGTTGACTTTATAACATCACAAATTCGTAGAACTAAAAGATGCAATATATTATATGGGTAAGTGAAATACCTTTCTAATGAATCACAAAAAACAGAGTAGGTGTGTTTGAATAGCTATTTTTTTTACTAATAGTACTTGACAACAGTCTTTTAAGTTGGATCTTAAACATGCATATCTTCGAAATAAAATCATTTTTTGTGTGTGATAATTCGGATTTATAGTCTTTAACCACTGAATATTTTTAGTCTGTCCTACCACGAAATATTAAATTAGATTTTTTTTTTAAATGTTTATGAATTTTCGAAAATTCCACCTGACATTCGATCAGAAAATAGTTTTAAGTTAACTCAATGCAGACAAATACATTAATTTATGCCCATTAGCTAGTAGATACATTTGTCTTTAAAATACAACTGACATATAATGAGCGTAACCGTGCTATATAGTATATTGATAAATCTATCAGTTTTCAAGAGCTAAATTGACAGCGCGTCATCCCTACAATGGCTTCAATTCCTACGATTGTAAAAATGAGCTGGCGTAATGATGAGATAATTTTGACGAAGTAGAATTCTTACTGAAATGTTGTGGGTTGTATTGATTTAAATTGACAATAGAGGTACTATCGAGTTCTGCATATAATAGCTAGGTGATGTAACCTGTGTAATTTAGTGGACCGTACTAAAACGAAACTTACATGTTTGTTTATTTTGCTAGCTTCTGCAGACTGAAAAAGAATCCCATTAAAATCCAGGACAGTTTTAAAATTCATATAACTTTATATATCTAGGACCTGCCATGCCTCAAAACCATCATAGCTACATCGGTTTGTCTGTTTTGAGAGTAGATTTTGTGGTGTACCCACAAATATATTTTTCAATTTATCTGAGCACAGACAAACATGTTTCAAGGCACGCCAGGAACTAGTTAAGTGAAAATTGAATGCATTTTATGCTTCAGAAAATTAAACGCCTACCTGGATATTGAGATTCCCATTCTTAAGCCTGCAGAATGTGATAAATATAGATTAAAGCATGGCAATTTTTATATCAGGCCCCATATCAGCCCGTAAGCCGACAGGCTCGAGGGAGGATTTTGATAATGGGCTGAAAAGGGGTCTGATATAAAAAAAAAAAATGACATGCTATGTTCTTTTTATCATATACTTCAGCAGAAGACATTCAAACAAGAACTTTTATAAATTTTTATAACATTCATTTATTGCATTATTTGTTTTGCATTTTTAGATAATTTATTCATCTGTTTCCTAATAGTTTTTTTTATTCTACATGGTTATGTTTTTCACTAAAATGTACCACAGAGAAATTTTTATTGGAATTTGCAGAATGACGTCGAAATGCTGTGAGATAAATTTAAGAAAGGCATGCGATATTAACAATAAGCAGTTGATCTATACCAGCAGCAGTTGATAACAAAAGTCATATCATATGCTCTGCTGGGCATTCATGTGATTTATAACTGTGAGATTAATTAATGTTTAATTACTATGAACCCTGGTCTCTTGTTGAAGAGCGTGCATTATGATTTGAAGATGTATTTTGGGGGATTTTGTCTTGAATTTTGTCAATTTCGACTTTTGTCGAAAAAGCGAGACATAGCTATTTTACATTTCGTCGTCGGCGTCATCTAAACATTCATAATCAAGTCTTTTTTTTTTACAATGACTTCATTGTAATTGTTTTATTTTAACTATATACGTAATAATAATTATATCATCATGATCAAACAAATAAAATGAAAATGAAATACTTCAATGAATACATATTTATAGAGGTCGTTATTAAAATGAATATTTACTCTTCCTTAAAACAACGGACATGCAAACTAAAAAAACAAAATAAATACAGATACAGATAAACACAAATATTAGAATTTTAAGATAAACATTGTTTATATAAAATTTCATCAAAAGGGCAAACAGATTTCCTGCACCTCCAAAAAACGGTATTGATGCGGAGACAGACCATCAACATCATCGACGTTATCAACAAAGATTAATATAACTTAAATCTTTCCCATTTTTCTCTTTTCTTTTTTACCAATAGCTCGTATGATAATCAATAATTTATTTGCTTTACATGCATCATACTAAGTATTTGTGTATTTATTTATATTGTATTTCGAAGAAAAGTTCAAAAGTATGATTTTCTTTTGTCTACTTGTTTGCTCTAATTTCGCAAATTAAACAAGTATAAGTTACACAAATAGCAAACTTATTGGCTAAATATGCAACGAATACTTAGTTTACTTAGCAGCATGAAAACAGTCTAAAATATAATTTTTGTGTATATGTTTACTTTAGGCATAATACAAACAACTATATCCAGTAGGCAGTACTTCTGTGTTGACTTGAATTATCATTGATATGTTCATAATTATAAATTTACTGTTAACAAAAACTTTAAATGTTTGAAATACTAAGGCTTTTCTACATCAGGAAAATATTACCTTAGTTTTATTTGGCAAAACTTTGAGAAATATTTGGTCATCAATGCTCTTTAATTTCGTACTTATTTGACCTTTTTAACATTTTTGTTATTCGACCGTCACTGATGAGTCTTTTGTAGACGAACCGCGCGTCTGGCGTATGACGAGTTTATTATGTACATTATTTCATTATTACATTCATTAGAGCTAACTATAGTTATCAGCTGAAAATATCGTTCTCTGTAATAGTTAGAATAACATTATTATTGAGATAAAAGGGTCAGAAATATTAAGTTCATTTCTTTAAATACCAACAGTGAAAGAATTTATGTCTATGATTAATAAATACGGTGAAACTACGGCAATATGTACCCATTCTGTATTTCAGAGTGTCCTTTTATGATAATCGAAATTTTCTTGACAAAATAAAAAATCTATTTATCAAAATAGAAGTGTGGTATGTATGTGTATAAAGAGAATGTAATTCCCTTTCTTCATTATCAAGTATGAGCTGAAGTGTTGATAAAGATTTACATTCATTCTTCATAATTAATAAACATCAAATCCAACAATTTCATTGGTGGAAAACACTTTGTTTATTCAAAATGAGCAAATAAAAATATGAACATCATTGATTGTTTGACTGTTTGTTTATTTTTCTGTCCAGTTCAGGTCCAAAAGAGGACAAATAATAAAAAAAAATCATTAGACAAGTTATGCAATAGATTTACTTTACTGGATAAAAAAATCAGTATTTTAAAAAGCTCATTTTTCGTAGCATATCATATATACCGTCAACTAGAAATGACGGTATATATGATATGCTACGAAAAATGAGCTTTTTTAACAGCTCATCTACCGATGCATGAAAGAATTCTTAACGTGCATAGCACTCTCCCAACACGAGTCACAAGATTTAATTTCCTATTGATAAAGGATGTAATTTTATAAATCCTTCACAACAATACTGATGAATGCAGTATAACTATCAATTATCTTTGAATAAACTGTTTTATGTCAATTCTAAAAGTGGATTTTAAGCTTGAGACTGTTATTGAAAGATTTAGTAGTAATACTTGTATCGTAAATTATTTATGTATCCATGTATTACAAAGCTTGGAGTTTTTTTTAGATAATAAAAATAAATTACAAAATAATTATAACAGTGGTCCAATATTTCTTTAAATGTTATAACTTAAAGCATTTTGTTAAAAAATAGTCAATTTATAAAATGCATATATATTTTTTGGCATTTATTTAGCAAGTACCCGTAGCATTGATTATCAAAATAACGAAATTACGTCATTCAAGGTGGATGTAGAATAAGGATTTTAATCTACTGTGGATTCACTGTTGTGTGGGTACCAACTTTCATGGATTGAGGAAACTTTGTATTTTCGTGGATATTTGATTTCGTAGTACTAGTGTGAAGTGCATATATACAGACCTTTATAAAATTTGTTTTCTGTTGAACATTTAGATTCGTGGTTTACCTGTAACCACGAAATCAACGAAAATTAGCATCCCACGAATTATAATGAGTCCATAGTATATACTGTTCAAATAAGCTAGATGTTCAAATAGAGTAATTCTCCTCAGATTGTTCATGAGACGATTCAAGTTCCTGACCCGAAGACTCATCAACAGCACTGATCCTGACATTTCCTTTGGTAATTGGCACATCCTCATACAAAATATTGATGGCCATTCCAGGTGGAAGTAATTCGGTTTCTGAATCACTATCATTATTACTTGACGTTTCATACCTACCATTTGGGAATGCTAATTTTCCGCAACTGGTTTCAGGAAAAACGTGTTTGTTGCTCCTTTCATTGCTCTCTTCACAATTTGAAATAAAGAGGAAAAAACCATTACTTTGATCGAACAAAACCTCAAGTGATGATTTCCCATTCTTTGCTTCAGTTGATTTCTCTGCAGTGTTATGTTCTTTATTTTTACTCCTGATTTTGAAGGATTTTTCATCGTCGTCACATGAAATTTCAAATGCATCGGATCCATTAGGTGTTTCTGCTGAATCTTTATTTGGGATTTCTTTCTTTTTCTGGACGAAAGAGTATCCAAACTTCTTTCTGTTAAGCCTATTTCCCTCTTTTATTTCAAGTTTATCATTGTCGGTTTCATAATTTGTCATATTTGAGCTTTCCTCCATTTCAGCATTTAAGCATATCTTATGTTCTTGTATCTGCTCTTCGCCATTCACTAAGACCTTTAGTTTTGTTTTTTTTCTGTCATCAGTTTTGATTTCAGGCTTCTGTGGTATATCTGGTTTCCTTTGGTATCTTTTTTCCGTTTCTGGTTTCCTTGGCTTTTGCCTTTCTGACGTGTTTTGCTGTTGATCTTTTGAATTTGTTTCAGCATTGGAACTCTTTGTTTGGTTGTTTACTTCGTCACCTTTTTGTTTCGTAGCATTAGGACTTTCAATATGCAAGTTTGCTTCTGACAAATGAGAATATGTTGGATCCATGACTGCAGCCCTTGGCTTTAGAAAACATGCGTTGTCGTATTCGGTAACCTCCATATCGACTGTCACATGGTTATACGGATTTGAATCATCTTCATCATTCCCCAAATGCGATTTTGCTCGATTGTGCTCAACCATATCATACGAATCTAGTTGATTTAATATCTTTTTAGATTTCGATGACTGAGAACAGTTTTCAGAGTTCTTTTCAATATTGCAGTATCCATAACTTTTACGATCGGACTCACACGATCCTTCGTTAACGTATACATTATCTGGTGCTGTTGCAAACATAAGTTCCCCTTGGTCAGTTATCGTAGTGTCATTATTGTTCTTATTGCTGAATAACAAAATAAAATATACTAGTCAGTGTAAGCAAATAAGACAAATGTTAAATAAATTTGAATTTGTCGTATTTTTTTTATTTTAATTGAGATTGTATTATACAATACTTTGAAAATGTGAATAAAGAAATATTAAAAAAAACAAATAAAAGAGGAAGAAGATGCCATGAGGATAGTCAAAATCAAAATTTCGAGGATTAATGTACAACACCATATCCTAAAGTTAGACGACGAAAGACAAAATACTATTAAAAAAAATCAAAGAATGCGCATTAGTATATGGTACTTGATCAACAAGGGAAACCTGTCGTGTACTTCATGGCAAGCAAAGCTACGGGGATAATGATGTCGTAATCGAGGAATATAAGAATAAAGTAAACTAAAAACAGTAATATATAGATAGAAATGAACAGACATCCACGAACTGTGATTTTGTTATATATAAAAATGGTAGTTAAACGCTAAATTTATTTAAATTGAAAAATTGAGCACAGGACGCATAATTTGCAATTTAGCCAAGGCTCCGTTTTGAATTCATTACTTTGTATTTAGATATAAGAAAATGAGGTATGAGTGCCAACGAGACATATTTGACCTATAGGTGTTAATTTTTATACATTGTACTTGGATGGAGAGTGTTCTCATGGGCACTCATACCTAATCTGGTAAAAAAGCAAGATACAAAAACTTAATCTGTAAGCATAATCAAAGCATAATTTCTGCAAATGAATGAAACACTTGCACTGTAAACATGTCGTTATTTTTATAAATTTTAAAATAAAATGCCTTCGAGGACGGAAGAGATTTCTGATAGCTGACCACAGTTCCTTGGTAGGTTAAGATCGTTATAAAGAATTCAGAACATTCAGAGTTTGTTGGTGTTAGAAGATGAAATGCATTTCCCTTTATTTTCAACACAACAACATTAAAAAAAAAGTTGATTCTGTCTCAAAATTACACCGTTAAAGATACTTCGCTTTAAGGATTTAAAGGATACCTTAATTTGTTGATGAATAGATATGATTTATGTTTTGTAGTGCTGGCTATGTAATTATTTTACCGGCCAGTTTTTAAAGTATTGTAATGAATTTATTTATAACGTGACGTTAAGATACATTTAAGTATGAAGATGACACGAGTTTTATTATTCGTTTTTAACCAAGAAGTGACTCTGCCCCTTTTCACATCTTTGAATATATAAGGCTGGTGCCATTCTTATTTAGTAAGGCAGGAGGTCTTTTCAACTTCATTGACACACAAGTCGAGAATTTGTGATTTTTTTTATCTAGATTTAATCTTTCTTCGTGAAGAAATTTCGAATCAAATAATTTGTAGCAATATATATATATACACAACCTTATTCCAAATAAAATTGATTTTACTTTGGTTAGACAAAGAGAAAACAACTCTATTGACTAAGTTAAATAAAGTGTGTTATAAATTAGAAATAAGTGGAGAATTTATAATAATCCAAGTAAATTTGTTTTAATATGTAGAAACCTTTAATGAACATATGAATATGAATATATTATATCGTGTATACCTTGGTTGGGTGCTGCGTTTTGAAACAAAGCAACCAATGGAAAATACTAAGGATGCTGTCATAAATCCTGCTGAAAAAAACATTAGTAGTTCTCCTGCAAAAGAAAAAAAAGATATTCATAAAACAATTAACGTAGCGTAAACTTGGAGATTTCTAAGACACTTTACACTAACATATTTGTATATAATAATAAATAAACCGTCAGTAAATTTGTATATTACAGGCGTTCAAGGTATTTTGCATGATTAAAAACATATATTTCATATTTTATCTTGTGTAAGTGTCATCTGATGTAAATTGTTGTGAATAAAGTATGTCTAATTATGTTTTTCTCTCAAAAATGTAGTATCTGCTGTGGAAATGATATGCAACGATATACGACAAAATGCTTCAGTGCACCCAATAACATCCATTAAAGCCATGAAACGAGGTTCAGTAATTCAATGCTCGTTGTGACTTCGATTCCGTCGATACAATGCCTTTCACTTAAAACGTGTATGAACTAGAGGGTGAACAAGGTTGATGAACTAGGGGTATATTAAAGGACGTCTTGTCCTTTTACTAAAAAAAAATATCGGAAAATACCAAGACCTTATTCATGTTATTGATAAATATTCCATATCAACTTCACAAATACTACACGATGGTCTTGAAGTATAGATTCTAGGTATTGACTTTGTGTATTATCTTAATAACGTGTCATGGTATTCTTTTATTTGTCTTCGTAAATTATTACGTTTACTGATCAGTCCATTTTGGTAATATTCATTTGATGTGGGAAGGTACTTATACATCCCATCATTGTGTTATTGTGCTATGGTGAATTTTTGTATACCTGTCATTCATTTTTGCTAATGTCCTTTGTCTGTATGCTTTAATGTTTTTTGGTTGTTTACATATTTGTTTGTTTTTATAGTGAATAAGATGATAACACAATGTCGAATTGCCACTATTTAAAAAAAATATCCATTATGTCTGGTGTTTATTTTTCATACATCGTTGTCAATATAATGGAATTTTATGCGACTGTCATACAAGTGAGGGATTTAGCTAGCAATAAAACAAGGTTTAATCCACCATTTCCTACCAAGTCAGGAATATGACAGTTGTTAATCATTTGGTTGATGTGTTTAGCTTTTGAATTTGCTTTTCCTTAAGGACTTTTCGTTTAGAAATTTCCTGGGAGCTCAGTGTTTTTATTTTTTTCATATTTCCTGCGTACGGTAAATCAAGGTTTTTGTTTTCAGAATAACAAAATTTTGAATGTTTTAACAATCTTTGCCTTATATAAATTACGGACAGTTTAACTGATTAACAAAAATATATGATTTATACAAATCACCCTACAATGTGATATCATATCTCCATATTGGAGACCTTTATACATTTAATTAAGACTATTTTTAAGCATTCACCTCAGATTGTCCTCGTTATCAGATCTTACAAGAGCGACAATGATCTCCAGGAATTTTACGAAATCACTTATATTACAAATTCAATGTAATATATTATATTAATACTGTTGACATACCTTCTTTATCGTCGGTACATGTGGCACTCGTTGTTTCTGCATCAGTATCAGAAATACCTGTAACAGCAATAATTTGGCATTGAGGCCAGACATAAAATTGAATCATATAATTGGTTGATGCTGCCTAACTACCCATCCAAATAGCGTTCTACACAAATCAGTTAATAACACAAAGTTTAAAAATCAATTGTGCTCTAATTAATCATTAAAGGTACCATGATTATAATCTAATACGCCATATGCGTATTCCTCTACATAAGACTCATCAGTGTCGCTCAGATCAAAATAGTTACTAACTTTGTTTTTAAAACATGTAAATTGTTGGTCCAAAAAATAATCTTTTTCTACCTACATTGTACCTGAACCTACAAGGCACGGTTAGGCAACATCAAACAAAGAATTTGTTAAGGGGGCCTTAGAAGTTAAGTTAAGCTCCCGAATAAAACGCATAGAAAACTTATTATAATAAAGCTAGACTATATGAAATATGATGTTCACCGACCATTTATATCCAGTCCGTTACCAATACAGATACAACATTACTTTCCATACAGACAATTATGCGGTAAACGAAAAAAAATGCTTATAACTTAAACTATTCAGGCGGAAATGTGGGGCAGTGGTCGATCCTAATTTTTCGCCATATATCGAATGAAAATATATTGTTCACAGGTCTGGGAGGGGGATATGTCTACCTGCGGACTTTTACACTGTGAATTTCTATGCTTAAAATTTGGCTCAGAGTGTCGGTTAAGTACAATGCAGATTTTGTGAATATTAAATCAACAAATATTCGTCATGACATGAATGTTATAGTTTCCACTGAACGTTAACGGTCCATCCATTCATTTATTAAAATATCACCCAAACCCTATAAGGGATATTCATTTAATGAGGAAATAAGCTCACCATAGATACCAGGATTGAATTTGTTTATACTTGTTGCAAGTTGAAGAGCATTGAGGACAAGCAATTCCTAAAGGTTTTGCCAAATACAGCTAAGGTATTAAATATATTCCTGAGGTAGAAAAACCTAAGTTATTATTTCAAAAAAAAAAAATTTTGTAAACAGTTAATATATAATTATGTCTATATCAAATAAACTGCCCCCTCAGAAAGGGAGTAATTCGCTGTTGTATAGAAGAGAAAAACCAAAAACTTGGCTTTTTAAACTAAACTAGAAGCTCCAAAGAGCCTGTGTCGCTCATTTTGGTCTATGTGCTTATTAATCCTTTCCTCCATAATGACGCCTTTTGACGCCACCCCCTTTACTCCATAATGACGCCTTTTGACGCCTGTGTAGTATCTTAGTTGTAACGCTTTGACTATGAAATGTCTGCATCATACTTAATAGAAATTGTATCCAATATGAAAAGGATATCCATATTATGAATTTCATAGGAATATCTGACTTAAATTTATTTGATGAAATATTTGTTTTTTGCAATGTTTAAAGCATATTTTCAGCATTTTATTGAAAAATCCTATGCAAATCAAGTATGCCAAAAAATAATTTCCATTGAGGAGACAGATGGATTCGTGACAAAATTGTGTTTTGGTGTTAGTGATGTGTTTGTAGATCAAAATTTATGAACATTGTTAAAAAATGACTATAAAGGACAATAACTCCGTATGAGGTCAATTGACCACTTTGGTCAAGTGGACTTATTTGTAGCTCTTACTTTGCTTTACGTTATTGCTATTTACAGTTCATCTCTATCTATAATAATATTCAAGATAATAACCAAAAGCTGCAAAATTTCCTTAAAATTAACAATTCAGGCTGCAGCCCAACAAGTTGCCCGATTGGTCTGAAAGTTTCAGGGGGGGATAAATCTTGACCTAATGAACAATTTTATCTACAGCATATTTTGTCTTTATGCTTTGGTTTCAGAGATATGAGCCAAAATCTGCATTTTACCCTATGTACTATTTTAAGCCATGGTGGCCATCTTGGTTCACGGGCGGGGTCATCGGGCACATTTTTTAAACTAGATGCCCTAATGACGATAGTGGACAAGTTTGGTTAAATTTGTGTTAGAACCTTCAGAGAAGATTTTTGTAAAAGATTACAAAAATTGTAAAAAAATTGTAAAAATTGACTATAAAGGGCAATTACTCCTTAAGGGGTCAATTGACCATTTTGGTAATGTTGACTTTTTTGTAGATCTTACTTTGCTGAACATTATTGCAGTTTACAGTTTATCTCTATCTATAATAGTATTCAAGATAATAACCAAAAACGGAAAAATTTCCTTAAAATACCTATTTAGGGGCAGAAACTCAACAGCGGGTTCTCGGATTCATCTGAAAATTTCAGGGCAGATAGATCTTTACCTGATTAACAATTTAACCTCTGTCAGATTTGCTTTAAATGCTTTGGTTTCAGAGATATGAGCCAAAATCTACATTTTACCACTATGTTCTGTTTTCAGCCATGGCGGCCATCTTGGTTGGTTAGCCGGGTCACCGGACATATTTTTCAAACTAGATACCCCAATGATGATTGTGGCCAGGTTTGGTTTAAATTGGCCCAGCATTTTCAGAGGAGAAGATTTTTGTAAAAGTAAACGACGACGGACGCAAAGTGTTGAGAAAAGCTCACTTGGGCCTTTGGGCGAGTTGAGCTAAAAAGGCGAAAATTCATTATATTTAGAACAACTTTTCTATTCTTTTTGGTTCTCAATGCTCTTCAACTACGTACTTTATTTGGCCTTTTATATTTTTTTACATTTGTTGATTTGAGCGTTACTGATGAGTCTTTTGTAGACGAAACGCGCTTCTGGCGTAAATATAAAGTTTTAATCCTGGTTCTATGATGAGTTTAATTCTACTATTTATAATTTTGATATTAAAAAAATTGTAGTCCATGAATATTCCAAAATTCTTAGACATGTTTTAGCAATATGTTACTGGATATATGTATAGTTCTTTGGGAAAAGTTTTTGCAAATAGTATGTTTTTTTTTACCAACAAATATTTATAATCACTTGGAATCTACCCCTTAAAAAAGCGATAGTCATTACATTGTGGGGTTATCCTTCATTTCAGGGGTTGTTCCCAACCTGTTTACCTGTGAGAACTGGCTTGTTGAATTGTAAGCTACTTTCTTTATTCGTCACGTAAGTATTGGAAAACTAATGCAAGCTGACTAAAAAATTTAAATATACTTTATCTTTGATAATAAACAGTTGTAGATACTTTTACATAAGCTTAATTATTCAATCTATTATAAATACTTAAAAGCTCACAGAATATAAAGTGCTTACGTTTATTCAAGATAGCAAGATTGTAAACAATATGAAAACAAAGTAAAATTAAAACTAACACCACTGTGCTAGATCATATCAACTTTTTAAAATCTTGGGACATTTTTATAATATGAAAGCCAATTATATGTAAAATACTATGTTTTGTTAATATTTTACAATGAACCTTATAAAAAGCAATATCCTTTTTAAGAATATTTTAGTTAAGAACTAAAACAGGTGAATTACAGGTAATATCAAGATGCCAGTCTTTAAGAGGACCTCATCATCCCTAACGTTGTTTTAGTATAATTGTCAAATGTTGTAGAAACGAGTGGTCTAGGACGCTGGACACAGTGCAGGCTGCTATAATCCCGCGCAGGAAATAACAAAAATATTTCAGATCTATATGTTACACTGTTTGGCTAAATAAGAAGAGGGTTTTATACATATAATTTAAATACAATATAAAGTAAACATGAATTAAACTGATGCAGTCATGAAATATATATATAAAAACGTGGAAAATAATGGTGATTCTGTTCTCAGTTCTACTATCTTTTAAAAAAATTTCTAACGAGAATTAATCTGAATTTATTACTCTTTTACACTCGAAAAGTGAATTGTTCCCCGTTTTCAAGAACTTAAAATAAACCATCTCCTTTAGGAGATTGAAAATAGCCATCCTTTTCAATTTTCAGATTGGTGTTAGTTATACGGAGTTTGGTGAAATAGAATCGTGGAACATTAGGTTAGATCCTTAATCTCGACTAAGTTTTATATTTTTGTATAAAATAATTTACTATTTTCATCATAACTATGTAACTTATTTTCAATTTTCAGATTGGTGTTAGTTATACGGAGTTTGGTGAAATAGAATCATGGAACATTAGGTTAGATCCTTAATCTCGACTAAGTTTTATATTTTTGTATAAAATAAATTACTATTTTCATCATAACTATGTAACTTATTTTCAATTTTCAGATTGGTGTTAGTTATACGGAGTTTGGTGAAATAGAATCGTGGAACATTAGGTTAGATCCTTAATCTCGACTAAGTTTTATATTTTTGTATAAAATAAATTACTATTTTCATCATAACTATGTAACTTATTTTCAATTTTCAGATTGGTGTTAGTTATACGGAGTTTGGTGAAATAGAATCGTGGAACATTAGGTTAGATCCTTAATCTCGACTAAGTTTCATATGTTTGTATAAAATAAATTACTATTTTCATCATAACAATGTAACTTATTTTCAATTCAAATTTGATAATTGTCTTCTATTTCTCTCTTGATTATAATCCTAAATGGTTTAACTTTAGGGAGCTACCACTTGATTTTTATGGGGGGGGGGGGGGGGGGGGGGGGCTAGGATGAAATTTGAAAAAAAATAGGCAGGACAGGAGTTTTGAGTAAAAAAAAGGCAGGATGAGACACTTGCAAAAAAAAAGTCAGGACCACAATTTAGGTAAAAAAAAATTAGGATAAACTAAAAAAAAAGGCAGGACCGAACAGAGTGAAAAATAAAAAGGCAGGTAAGAGATTACAGCTAAAAAAAAATGCAGGACAAAATTGTTCATCCTAGCCCCCCATAAAAATCAAATGGTAGCTCCTTTATCTATATTTTTTCAATACATACATGAGAATTAATGAGGGAATACAATGATTGAATTGACATGTTAGAGGGGATGTAATGATTCCATAACTTATTACATTGAAATGTTATAGTGGAAGAAAGAATTCCATGACCTATTAAATTAAAATTTAAAATGAATAGCAAGACACTCGCCTCCTACAGAACCCCTTACAGGCAGCGCAATATAAATGTATTATTACGTCTACGATACAACAAAACTCATCGTGCTAAAATCGTGCGATTTTATATAAATCAATGAACAAAGAAAAAGAATAAAAAAGATAAAAGTACTTACAGGTGATCACTGAGATTAATATGATCAAACTAAAACTGATTAACACTGCCATGATTATTTTTTCAAATGACAATATACGGAAATATTTGATACTAGATCAAGTTTCATTTTATTAACAAATGAATATGTTTCCTGGCAAAATAAAATAATAGTAACACAGCACACATCTGCTCTTTCATAAGTGTATGTGATGACTGGAACTATATACAGAGATTTTGAGTATACTTGTTTTTGATTCAATAAAAAATGCACTTTTAGTAATTATTCATAAGAATGTCATGATCCGCGAAAAGTCCAAACATTATGGATGTATTATGACAAAATTTATGAAACGACGAAACCGCTGTACATACTTTGCACTATAACATTTGATGAAACGATAAGATATTTTGTAAACACAGATAAATACGACAATGTATGTGATAGGCATGAATTATGCCACAACCGTCTTTCGAATATCGATTTTACATATTGATATATGTTACAATTCTCGATTCAAATGATACTTTATTGACAGGAAATGCATGGACTTATCGTTTAATTTGTAGTATCTTATCAGCAAAAGAGAGTTCTTAGAAGAAAAAAAAGAAACAACAAAATTGCTCTTCTTAATGAGGAGTCTCACAGCTCGGTAAAACTGTAAAATAAATTTAATTGAAACAGCCAATATAATTTTATAACTTTAATCTATATGAAACGAATAAAGTATCAACAATAGAAGCTATATACTTCAAGACCATCATGCATTAATTGTGAACTTGACATGGACATTGATATAAACAAGGTCTTGGTATCTTCCACTGCAATTTTAAAGAAAAAGGGCGAATCGGTCTTTGACATAATCCTGATTCATTAACTTTTTCTTAGACACTTGGACGTTTTACAAAGTCTGAGTAGCAGTTACAAGATCTCAGATATCGAATGAGTAGTGAAATGTATATCTCATATTCTGGTGAAGTTGGTATATTGCTTTTAAGATGGGGAAAAGTTATAATTAAAAAAATAAAAACTTCTTGTTTGTCAGAGTTTCGGGTACTGAGATGACCGCTTTTTACATATTCAAGAAAATCGTCTTGAAATTAGACAGATAAAGCCGTGTCTGCTGTTTCTTAACTTTCTTGTTTCGGAGTATATAATAATAAAACCATATCAGAAAAGTCTCGTATGTTAATTGAAAAAACACCATAAATAAATTTGAATGTGAAGTTAAATGATTTGGCTTCTTTTATCTTCGTGTATGACAGTAAGAGGTCGATAAGAAGAGACGCACAGTTAGTTCGGTTAGAAATTTCGGTAATTTGTTGTAAAAATGTACCTATAAATTCAACACATATATTGTCAACTCTAGCATAGTGATTACTTGTTGCTCGGTTTGATGTATCGTATTTATGGTAGAAAATTCATTGTCGGCATTTAATTTTCTGATTAGTTGTCTTCTTAAAGGTAACATATTTACATATCAAGTTTAAATGTTCCAGATTTTCAATAGTCACCCGACTGATACGACGTGCACCATGGTTCAGAGAGGAGAGTGTCACTCTGGGAAGATTTTGGATACGAAAGTTGAAAACGTTGACACCAAATGATACCAACGAAAACAGGTCGTTAAATAAGGTAGCATTTGGTTTGTTACCTTATTTTGAAATGTATAACTACGCACTCCGCCGGTTGTTGTACTTAATTTGTATATATCTAGTTCACAAGATTTTAGAATACAAAAACCATTAACATTTGATCGTTTGTTTCTAGTATATTTGTATAACATTCAAGACTATTGAATGGTGACTTAAATTTTCTACAAACGTTGGTCGGTGTTTTATTTGTATGATGATCAAGTTTTTCGAAAATTATGGGTATTGATATTGTTACTCAACATGCTAAAGTGAAGGATGGCATTCATATGTACAAATATGTATTGTAAGCCGTAACACAAACATCAATACATTTCTCCTTTGAGTTGTCACCGTCTTATATATTACACCAAGAGCATTACTTACAGCCGAATAGAACGGATTTGTTTCACAAATAATACTGCTAAAAGACAAAAACAAGAACTTTGCGGTCGAATATGCCGACAATTTATAACACCTTATCGGCAAAAATTGGGAAGAAATAAAACAAAAATCTAGATATTCTTGGCTTTACGTAGTCCCAAATGCCTTAAAGACTTGCTGGTGAGAGCTAATTTCCCCCTCTAAATCAGACTCTTCGTAAGGGATGGGTTCTTCTAAAGGGTCGTTGGAAAAAACTAGGCAAATACTGAAAACCCAGACTTTTAACAGCTCTTCTCTGGTAATCAATACACCATATTTTGCAATGTTATTTACATGACTACACATGCTGTGTATCTTCAATAGCTAAATGTGGTAAACATAATATGTGTTTGAGTCAGCATTGTCTTTCAAAAACGAATGAACGGCCACCGTACATGCCGTAGTGACTGTGATTTCAAATTTGTGACCTTCTGTCCTGTGAATTTTTTCCGTTTACGCAAGAATACAAAACGCGTATGCAGAAAGAGTAATAAAAAAACATACTAAACCCTTACTACACTGAAAGCTATTCAGTTTTCAAAAAAAAAAGTATTTCTAGCACCGTCCTTCTGTAATTTTAATGACCAAGGAGTTCTCGTGAGTGTTCGTTGGTGTTTATGATAGTTAAAGATAATTTGGACAGTTGCGAAAATCTTGTGCTATATGTCACTGATTATAGCTATACGAAACATATATTCAATGGGAGACAACTTGTATTCATTATCTGTTATCTGATACGTTTTATTGATGCTGCGAACATTTAACATGCGTGTATATATCTACAATTTATATATTTATACATAATAAATCATACTATATCTTTTGACAAAACTTATATTGCACTTTATACTACTGGCGGAAGTTGACGAATAAAACAGAAGATTTTATTTTGACATTTTTAATTTAATTAATCTGTGTTTACCATGCTTTACCTTACCATAAAATCAATTGAATGTCGTGTCTATATAGATTTGTAGAAATCATTTTCATCATACGGATACCACAAAACATAGTTTGTATTCCATATGTTATTATAGATGTTAAACCCAATGCCTTTGATGTCATCAACGGTAATTGGTTCAAGTGGTACAGGAAATGGTGATGGATGCTTCGTTTTTGTCCCTATAACAACTAAAGGTGCATCTTTAGTTATTAACTGAAGACCATTTCCTGACTCGTCAATATAATATGCCCCATTATCAACAGCTGAAAGATAAACATGTAGAGAGACTTCAATACCTATTTTACAAAAACAAAATGTTTTACAATGTATTGTAAAATACATAAAAGTCTTCTTTTGCACTATATTCTTTACTAATTCAAGATATTTTTATTTAAAAAACCATTAACTTGACTATCGATTTTTTTTCACTCGAAATATTTTCTATGTAGCTTAGTTTGTTCACCTTTTCGAGAAAAAAAATGTCTTATAATATATTGAGATTTCTTTGTTTTTAGATAACTTTTTGTATGGTGTCGAACACATGCGTTGTCTGAGGATACATACTTTAAGACAGAAAAATGCTCACGAATTTGTTATATTTCAAAGAAAGGGCTATTTCGATATTCATTTCTCTAGTGATGTTTGTCTCTTCCTCAACAACAAAAACTTTGTTACTAGTCTGTGCTGTAAAATATTGCGTATTTGCGGAATTATTTCATTGTTCTGCGAACAGCTATTGTAAAACAAAATATACAAATAATCTAGAGGCTCTCAAGAGACTGTGTCGCTCACCTGTATTTACTGATGCTTTGGAAATCATGTAAAATAAGGTTAAAATCATAATTAATAGTATTAGATATAAGCTATTATTAGATACTATAATGATATATAAGATGACATAAAACGGCAAAAGTTCCGTAAAATTACTAACTCAGGGGCAGCAACCAAACAAAGGGTTGCTGCCCCTGAATAGTGGGACTCGTCTGAAAATTTCAGGGCAGATAAATCTAAATGTAATGAACAATTTTTGCCACCTGTCACCTCTTTTAAAATGCTTTAGTTTCAGAGATATAAACCAAAAACGGCATTTTTAATCTATGTTCTATTTTTAGCCATGTCTGCATTTTGGTTGTAAAGCAGGGTCATCGGACACATTTTTAAAACTAGATATCCTAATGTTGATTATGGTTAAATTTGTCTCAGTAGTTTAAGAGAAGAAGATTATTGTAAAAGATTACAAAAAATTACGAAAATTGTTAAAAATTGACTATAAAGGACAATGACTCCTTAAGGGGTCGACTGACAATTTTGGTCGTGTTGACTTATTTGTAGATCTTACTTTGCTGAGCATTGTTGCTGTCTACAGTTTATCTCTATCTATAATAACCAATAAAATGTTCCAGCTAGAATACGACCGCAGAGGTCGAACTCTGAACAGTTGGGGCAAGTATGGACACAACATTCAAGCTTGGTACAGCTCTGAATTTGGATTGTGTTAAAATATTTGACACAGCATAGGTTTCTGACACAGAATGAACGGGGTCATATTGAACTTAAAATTTTCAAATTTAGCTATAATGGTTCTATATCCAAAATATAAATACATAGTAAGATTCAGCATATCAAAGAAACACAAGAATTCAATTTTTTTTTTAAATCAAACAAAGTTTAATTTTGGACCCTTTGACCTCAATGTGGACCAATTTGATAACGAGGCCCAAAAATCAAAAATCCGAGTACATGTTCAGATTCAGCATATCAAAGAACCCCAAATATTCAATTTTTGTTAAAATCAAACTAAGTTAAATTTAGGACCCTTTGAACCTTAATGTAGACCCATTTGAAAACAGGACCCATAAATAAAAATATAAATACACAGTTAGATTCGGCATATCAAAGAACCTCAATAATTCAAATTTTGAGGAAATCAAACAAAGTTTAAATTTGAACCCTTTTGACCTCAATTTGATGTAGAGGCCAAAAATCAAAAAAAATATAAATTCATGGTTAGATTCAGCATATCAAAGAACCCCATCTATTCAATTATTGTTGAAATTTAATTTTGGACGATTTTGACCTCAATGTGGACCAATTTAAAAACAGGGCCTTAACAAACTGTTAGAGTCAGCATTTTAAAGAAGCCCAAGAATTATAAGATAAAACCCAATTGAAATTGGTCAAGAAATAAGCAATTTATGCAAGTATTAGAAAAGTATTGTTTTTGGCCCTTCATTCCTAAACAGTTTGGGCCATAACCTAAAAAATCAGTCCCAACGTTTCTTTTTTTGCTATGGAACCTTGTGGTACAAATTTAGAAAGATCCACACACTTTAACACAAGTTTTTGTCTCGAATCTACAAAAAATGCTTATTTGGACCCCTTTTTTGGCCCCTATTATCCGGAAATCATCTGTCTTCGGACGACGCTGACGACGACGACGAAGTGATACCAATATACGACCAAATTTTGTTAATTTTTTGCGGTCGTATAAAAACTGCAAAATTTCATAAAAATCACCAATTCAGGACACATTTTTAAACACGATACCCTAGTGATGATTGTAACAAAGTTTGATTAAATTTGTCTCAGTAGTTTCAGAGGAGAAGATTTTTGTAAGGGATTACAAAAATTTACGAAAAATTGTTAAAAATTGACTATAAAGTAGGGATGTCAAAAGATCTGAAATTTAATATTCGGATACTCGGTCATGATACTCGTGTACTCGCGAGTACTCGGAGTAATCTTAAACGCTTATTGAAAAGTTTAGATTTTAGGTTGGATGTAGTGTTTTTGTTATTACCTTTCATAAACATATTAATGAAAGACAAACGTACTACAAACATAGCTTGCTCCTCTGTCTTTTTTGTGTCAATTAAACAATGAATTACCGACCGCAGTTTCCACAAATAACCTATTATAATAGCAATTATTGTTTGTGTACATGTTCATGAACCACATTCCAATAAAATCCAAAAAAAATATTTGCATATAAAGTCCGACAAAGTAGACATTATATGTATCATCTGTTCCTGCATGAGGAGTTGGAATTTTTTTCATAATACGACTTCTCCATTAATTTGTCAACAACAATATTGGACTTCAAATTACTTGTGCTTTTTCGTGTTGCTCAGTATTAATTTTTCGGTTGTTTTTTTTTTTTTGGCACAATCGTTTGTCTGATTTTCTTTTTTTTAGCCATGACGTTGTCAGTTGATTTTCGACTTTTATGTTTGAATGTCACTCTCGTACTTTCGCCTATCTCTAAATTGTAAATTAAACAATTATTGTTAAGTTTCGAAAACAGAGTAATTAAATTAAATTGATTAAATGTACATCTCATACCAATCACGTTTACATAGAAGTCTTGATTAACAAACAAAGGTAAATTTTTATGAGTTAATTATCAATCCATGAAAGTGTTGATCCGTTTACAACACCATTAAAAATTTCTCCAATCAGTTGCATAGGGTTCACCTCAGGTCACTTTGATTTTATTCTTGTTTAGAAATATGATCTGGTCAACAATTTCAGACGAAAGACTGTTTAACTTTCTATTTTTTGTTACAAGTAGTGCACATGATAACATTTACTTGGAAGGAATGGTAGTTGCAATTGCTTGCACTACTATAACAAAATCCTCAGGATAAACATATTTATGTTGTTAATTGATTCTATTTAGTATTACAAAAGAGGTATATGAACAGAACTAAAGCGAATGGAAATGTGAAAATAACTGTATCAAGATGTATAACAGGCAAACGAGTATCCGAGTACTAAAACTGTACTCGAGTTTTCGGCGTTCCGAGCGAGTACCCGAGTACTCGAGTACTCGTTGCCATCCCTACTATAAAGGGCAATTAATCCTTGAGGGGTCCACTGACAATTTTGGTAATATTGACTTATTTGTAGATCTTTCTTTGCTGAATATTATTGCTGTTTACAGTTTATCTCTATCTATAACAATATTCAAGATAATAACCAAAAACTGCAAACTTTCCTAACATCACCAATTCGTTGGAAGCAACCAAACAACGGGTTGTCGGATTCGTCTGAAAATTTCAAGGCGGATAGATCTTAACCTCATAAACATTTTTCACCTTGTCAGATTGGCTCTGAATGCTTTAGTTTCAGATATATCAGCCAAAAAGGCATTTTACCCCTATATTTAATTTTAGCCATGTCGACCACGTTGGTTGGCAGGCGGGTCATCAGACACATTTTTAAAACAAGATATCCTAGTGATGATTGTGGTCAAGTTTGGTTAAATTTGGCTCAGTAGTTTCAGAGGAGAAGATTTTTGTTAAAGTTAACAGACGACGACGACGACGGACGACGGACGCCAAGTGATGAGAAAAGCTCACTTGACCTTTCAGGTCAGGTGAGCTAAAAATTACTATACCGTGTACATATTGACTTCCATTCTGAACGACATTTGTATGATCAACGAGATAACCAACTTTTGACAAATACCACTTTCGGTTTGATTTTGGTACTGCTGGACTGAAGTAGTAAGAAATTGATTCCGCTAGACGGCTTGGTGTCTTGCTCTTCAAAATAACTCTTGCTTCAAAGCCCAAATGATATAGTTAAACTTGTTCATTTGTACGAAAACTTGTACTTTTCGTGAAAATAAGCTATTTTTTGGAAGAGCGTAGGTAGTTTTACCAGTGTTAAGTTTCTATATTTTAGATTTCAGGATTTCATTTATTCACCTGTTCGTTTCTATTAAATTGATTACTTAGTTCCTCACATTAACGAACAAAAGCTAATTGATTAATTCGGTTTGTTCAAGAGTAAATAAAGCGGAAGTATTAACAACAAAGCAGAACGAGCATTTTTTGTGCTGACATGAATTGTCATTGATATGGTTATATTTATAAATTTACTGTTTACAAATTTTTGAATTTTTTGAAATACTAAGGCTTTTCTACCTCAGGCATAGGTTACCTTAGCTGTATTTGGCAAAACCTTTAGGAATTTTAGTCCTCAATGCTCTTCAACTTCGTACTTTATTTGACCTTTTTAACTTTTTTGGATTCGAGCGTCACTGATGAGTCTTTTGTAGACGAAACGCCTATATACTAAATTTAGTCCTGGTATCTATGATGAGTTTATTTATTCATATACGCGAGTAATTTAGGTTGAATAAAGTGCTAACCCAGGTTAATGTTGAACAGACTCATAGATGAATGAGGGACTGTGACATGTTTTGTGTTATGAAATATGACACGTTTCAACCACAAACTCAGTTTGAATATTTTAAGCACAATTTCCTTATGTTTATGTATACAATTCTCGACAGCTATTTTCAACTGAGATCCCAAAAAATCAATTACTGCGTCTCACATATTATTGTAGGTACCACTTATATGACCCTTAGAATATTGAGTATAATGAATCATAACTGAAAACCTTCGACCTAATCTTATTTATACAGTCTCATGGGATGATGTTTTTAGCATTTTTGTTTACACAAGATTTATATATAAGCGCTCTGTTTCACTCGGCCATTAAGTCTATGTGGGTGAGTGGTCTAGAGCACCGGACACAGTGCAGGCGGTGTTGTCTTGATATCCTTATAGTTCAAATTCCGACGAGGGAAGAACAAAAATTTGCTTCCGCCAATTTGCAGATTTAACTCTGTTGTGCGGATATTTAGAACTATAGTCATTATGAATTCAGAAAATTTTGAAGAGTGCAAAGAGAAAAGTACAGGCTCCATGCTTAAAAGTTTTGACAACATTTACAGATTGAACGAGTGATTTCTGGTGTTCCGAAAGGCTAGAAAATATGCTCTGTATTCATTGTATTGCATCGTTGATGAATGAAAAAACAAATTAAGTTTGATCGTAGCAACAAGTAAGTCCTTTCGAATAATTAATGACATAATTCAATAAGAAATAAGTGACTTGACGGGCACCGAAAAGGGATCTGGAACTAAAGACGCTTTGTTTATTCTGTACTTTTTGTTTTAAATATTTACATGAATTACATAATTATCTATTTCCTACATTTCAATGCACAATTGTTTAAAAACTAGGGGCAACGATCACATAAATGGGTTTTAGATTTTATATTTAGGCCTAGGTGATTGTGTTGCTTCCAAATATTTAATAATGCAGGCTTAACGAACTTTGAACACGAGTACACATACTTATACGAAAAACACATGTGGAGTGTATATACATCATTATGTATCGTTTGTGTGTTTTCAAACAAGATTTGATGATGGTAATGATAATATCGTTATATTCTAAACAGCTGAAGCTGGCATAGGTTATTTGCGAGTCAAAGTGACCAATAAGTGTTTGTCTCCAAATTCCAAAACAAACTGATTTAGATAGAGCAATGATTCAATTATTAATTAGATTACAAGGTGTCTGAAGATAGATCATTCCCAATCTTCAAAATATACACTGTTAAATTCGTGCCTAGAAATTAAACCTTTGTATTAGATGTTGAAGTATTAAAGTGTTAAGGATTGTAGTTAATATTTACACACAATACATGTAAACATCTTTAGAACTGGGACAAGTTTAGACCAAAATGCACAAATGATGTGTTTAGCATTGTGTTTTTTTAAAGTGTACACCTAGTGTTAGAACTAGCTCAACATTTGCAGCAGGAATGACAAAAACTACCTCTACAAAGAATTCAACATTGTATCCATATATATGTAGGTTTGTTTCGATGATCGTGTGAACGGTGGTTTCACCCGATATTGGACGTTGTCGTACTTATTGAAACCACTGACACATATAGTCGTTTAAAAAAAGGAATAAATGACAGGTGATGTATGCATGTGTAAGGTTGTATTTTAAAAACTTCAACGTGTTTACCGGCAGGAGAAGTTTCGTCTGACTGTCGTTCATTGCATTCTACTATAATGGTCTGTGGGGCACCATAGGATGTATTTGCAGTCGAATTTTCCATCACAAGTTCTAGGACAAATCTACACGAATCTAAATAAAAGCCAGTATAAACATATATATTGATGATAATTTAATAATCGTATCTGTTTCATCTATACGTATCAAAAAAAAAAATTCAAGATCTTTTTAAGAACACAGGGAATTCAAATTTGTTTTTTAGTCCAGGAAAAGTATATATACACAAAACTCGTGGATACTGCGATGTTTTGTTTAAGGGTGATATTTACAGAAATGTTTATATTAATATTTCTTTTTGATCGAGTTCAGTCATTTCAATTGATATTTTTAAAGTTTTTAAAGTTTGTCTTTCTATGATGTAATATTATACTACTATTTAAAACGATTAAACCCGCTGTATTTCTTTGCACATGTCCGAAGTCAGGAACTTGTTGTTCAGTAGTTGTCGTGTGTTGATGTGGTTCATAAGTGATTTTCGTTTCTCTAACCGATTAGACTGTTGATTTTTCTTTGTGAATTGTTTTACACTAGTCGTTTTGTGCCTTTGATAGTTTGCTTAACATTGTGAGCCAAGGCTCCGTGTTAAAGGCCATACTCTGACCTACGATGGTTTACTTTTTACACATTGTGACTTGGATAGAGAGTTGTGTGAATGTGACTTATACCACATCTTTTTCTATTGGTGAGTTTGATGTTACACTACAAAAAACGATGATATATATTTTGTCTTGAATTACTAAATTCAGAAGAAAAATAACAATGTTTGAATTCTATTTGTTTCATCCAGCACTTACACATACTATGAAATATAATCGGAGCTGTGGTATTTAATGAAATTAAGATCCTATTACACTTTTATATGATGCTTTTCGATGTTGATATTAATGACTTCATATACTTTCGGTCAAGATAGTTATTCCAAAAACATGTATGGAAAGCATTGTAAAAGAGGGGCGAAAGATACCAGAGGGACATATGAACAGATAACGCCATGGCTAAACATGGAAACAGACAAACAGACAAATAATAGTACACAAGACGCAACACAGAAACATTAAGGTTAAACAACACGAACCCTACCAACAAAATGGAGGTGTAATCGCCGTCATACATCTTGTTGATGTAAGAATTATATATTTGAAATCCATACCTTGATCTAATCTCCACATTCTGTTTAATTTAGTCTTCCAAAGTTTAGACTCTGGATTTGCATTCTTAGTAGAATTAGGTTTATCATATCCTGCCCCTCCGTAGTAGTTATACAATGATGACATATAACTAAAATCTGATTAATTATACGTGTTATGTAGTATAGCTCCCATTGGGTTAGAGTGATTTGATGCCCAATTAACCTGCAATTGCAAACAGTTATTCTATCATCTTTCTGATAATTTTGAAAATAATTCTAATCAGTACTTTATATGTGATTGCTAAAATTACACAATGTTCCCTATTAAACACATATCCTCAATTGTATTTAACAACTGTAATTTCATCACAGGGTCCTTTAATTGGGACGTGAAGAACAAAATGTGCAAGTTGTCCAAGGTATACATGTGCCCACTATCGCCTTCAGACAATGACAACTACGACTAAGAAGCTGATACACAATACGACATAAGTATTCTATATGTCACTAGCCAAAGCTTAACTCTATCAGGAAAAATGGATATTAATCTTTTGTTGGAAAATTGCATTGCTTTAAACAAAGGTTTATTTTACATAGGTTAATGTACCTCAAATTGTTTTTTCTTCTAGTAAATCCATATTCTAGATATAATGATTAGATACCATAAAGCTTTTGTAAGTATGGGTTCTTTCCGTTCAACTTGTTTTAAGGGCTTAAATAAGCAAAACTTAAAGACTACTTTCGATATTAGCTTGGATAACTAATTTGTAATGGTATTCTAAAAAGGCAAATGGTAAATGGTAAAATATTCAGCTATTTTTTTTAATCGAAAAATATTAATTATTTTTTTAAATATTCATTCAAGCTTAATAGTTATTTGTTTATTTACTTTAAGTTAATAAATTTAAATTTCACTGGCAACGGTTAAGGGCCTAGCATTACATGCGTATTCTGAACTATAACATGTTAAAATGTAAATGCACTTTGTCGCCTGATGTTTACGGATGATATTAAAAAAAAAAGTAAAATCACAAAAATACTTAACGCCGAGGAAAATTCAAAACGGCAAGTCCCTAATCCAATGGAAAAAACAAAAGATCAAACACATCAAATGAATGGACAATAACTGTCATAATCCTGACTTAGTACAGGCATTTTCTAATGTAGAAAATGGTGGATTAAACCTGGTTTTATAGTGCTAAACCTCTCACTTGTATGACCATCGCATCAAATTCCATTTTATTGACAGCAATGCGTCAATAAAACTACAGGCTCTAAAGAGCCTGTGTCGCTCACCTTGGTCTATGTGAATATTAAACAATGGACACAGATGGATTCATGACAAAATTGTGTTTTGGTGATGGTGATGTGTTTGTAGATCTTACTTTACTAAACATTCTTGCTGCTTACAATTATCTCTATCTATAACAGTACTTTCTGTGGAAAATGTTATTGAAAATCTTCAAATTTTAAGAAAATTATTAAAAATTGACTATGAAGGGCAATAACTCCTTAGGGGGTCAATTGACTATTTTGGTCATACTGACTTATTTTAGTTCTTACTTTGCTGTACATTATTGCTGTTTACAGTTTATCTCTATCTATAATAATATTCAAGATAATAACAAAAAAACAGCAAAATTTCCTCAAAATTACCAATTCAGGGGCAGCAACATAACAACCGATTATCCGATTCATCTGACAATTCCAGGGCAGATAGATCGTGACCTGATCAACAATTTTACTTCCTGTCAGATTTGCTCTTAATGCTTTGGTTTTTGAGCTATAAGCCAAAAAATGCATTTTACCCCCATGTTCTATTTTTAGCCATGGCGGCTATTTTGGTTTGTTGGCCGAGTTACCGGACACATTTTTTAAACTAGATACCCCAATGATGATTATGGCCAAGTTTGGTTAAATTTGGCCCAGTAGTTTCAGAGGAGAAGATTTTTCTAAAAGATTACTAAGATTTACGAAAAATGGTTAAAAATTGACTATAAAGGGCAATAACTCCTAAAGTGGTCAACTGACTATTTTGGTCATGTTGACTTATTTGTAGATCTTACTTTGCTGAACATTATTGCTGTTTACAGTTTATCTCTATCTATAATAATATTCAAGATAATAACCAAAAACAGCAAAATTTCCTTAAAATTACCATTTCAGGGGCAGCAACCCAACAACGAAATGTCCGATTCATCTGAAAATTTCAGGGCAGATAGATCTTGACCTGATAAACAATATTAAACATGTCAGATTTGCTCTTAATGCTTTGGTTTTTGAGTTATAAGCCAAAAACTGCATTTTACCCTTATGGTCTATTTTTAGCCATGGCGGCCATCTTGGTTAGTTGGCCGGATCACCGGACACATTTTTTTAAACTAGATACCCCAATGATGATTATGGCCAAGTTTGGTTAAATTTGGCCCAGTAGTTTCAGAGGAGAAGATTTTTCTAAAAGATTACTAAGATTTACGAAAAATGGTTAAACATTGACTATAAAGGGCAATAACTCCTAAAGTGGTCAACTGACCATTTTGGTCATGTTGACTTATTTGTAGATCTTACTTTGCTGAACATTATTGCTGTTTACAGTTTATCTCTATCTATAATAATATTCAAGATAATAACCAAAAACAGCAAAATTTCCTTAAAATTACCATTTCAGGGGCAGCAACCCAACAACGAAATGTCCAATTCATCTGAAAATTTCTGGGTAGATAGATCTTGACCTGATGAACAATTTTACCCTGTCAGATTTGCTCTAAATGCTTTGGTTTTTGAGTTATAAGCCAAAAACTGCATTTGACCCCTATGTTTTATTTTCAGTCATGGCGGCCATCTTGGTTGGTTGGCCGGGTCACCAGACACATTTTTTTAACTAGATACCCCAATGATGATTATGGCCAAGTTTGGTTAAATTTGGCCCAGTAGTTTCAGAGGAGAAGATTTTTTTTAAAGATTACTAAGATTTACGAAAAATGGTTAAAAATTGACTATAAAGGGCAATAACTCCTAAAGTGGTCAACTGACCATTTTGGTCATGTTGACTTATTTGTAGATCTTACTTTGCTGAACATTATTGCTGTTTACAGTTTATCTCTATCTATAATAATGTTCAAGATAATAACCAAAAACAGCAAAATTTCCTTAAAATTACCATTTCAGGGGCAGCAACCCAACAACGAAATGTCCGATTCATCTGAAAATTTAAGGGCAGATAGAATTGACCTGATGAACAATATGACCCATGTCAGATTTGCTCTAAATGCTTTGGTTTTTGAGTTATAAGCCAAAAACAGCATTTTACCCCTATGTTCTATTTTTAGCCATGGCGGCCATCTTGGTTGGTTGACCGGGTCACCGGACACATTTTGTAAACCAGATACCCCAATGATGATTATGGCCAAGTTTGGTTAAATTTTGCATAGTAGTTTCAGAGGAGAAGATTTTTGTAAAAGTTAACGCAGGACGACGACGACGGACGACGACGGACGCCGGACGCCAAGTGATGAGAAAAGCTCACTTGGCCCTTTGGGTCAGTTGAGCTAAAAAGACATAATAGGTAAAATTTTCAAAATAGGGGTATAGCAGTCATCACCGTGTCAAAAACTCAATCAGAACAAAAAAAAACCAAATATTTAACAAGGAAACACTAAAAAGCATTTATCAAATTTAACAACCGCGTTCATTCTTACTTATTTTTGTACTTTTTTTTAAGTATGTTAAAATTAACCAATAAAGGTTTGAAATATCTTAAGTCATGTTACCGAATGGCTATGTTAACATCAACTCTGATGTATAATCGCGCTTTTGAAGTCGGAATGTAAACGTCACACAGGTAGAGATATAATATAATTTTGTCGACCAAAGTATGCAATAATCATAATAGAACAAAAACATAATGACGGGATGTTGAAAATACAGAGCCACGTTACATGTATATGTATCAAAGAAACACAAAAAGTCACACGGACAAAGCACACTAGCAAACATAGATAATACAAACAACACATTGACAGGATGCATAAGTACCGACCACGTCAAATGGATATCACAAAAAAAAAAACAGACCAAAAATTAAAAGTAATATTAATAAAGACAAATAAATTGATATTTCCGGAAATATGTGTTGTCTATGACAAGTCGATTTCGTCAAAGCTATGTTTCAACCCATTTTTGAAAAAAATTACACACTACGAATAAAAAACCATAAACACACATTGAGATTATACAAAATGTAAAATACACATTGAGAATTGAAATTAAACACTGATATTTCAAAAAGACGCACTTTATATGCGCACATATCTAATTCGCATACTTAATCTGATTCTCTTACACGCATAAAACAGTTAGGGGACATAAATCGTTAGTCCTTCAATTTGGCGACTTAAAAAAATACAAGAAAAATCCCCACTTACTCGTATTACATCATATAACCAAATGGTGAAAAACTTTATTAAGATTTTACGAAAGTATTGGAACAATCTGAAAAATGAAAACAATGAAGTGAATTGTTAACCCAAGTTCCTATTATAGCATATAAACGTAACAAAACTATAAAGATTACTTTGCAAAATCAGGATAGCAGTTGAAAGTTTATTTTTAAAAGGGACTCGTGCTTAAACATTTTTAAGCAAAAAATCCCGATAGCGACACTGTTTATAATAATCTGAATTATAAGCAACAAACTTATGAATATGAGTAAGCAAAAAACCTTGTTTAGTCTTGAAATGTATTACGAATAGTGGTTGAAGAAAACGCATTCAATTTTAATGACGAGAGTTCGGAAGACCAAGATATTAATCTGTTGAATTATTCATCTCATGAGTATTCATTCTAAATTTGCATAGTTATCTCCGTATGTATTTGTGAAATCTTCCGAAATAATCTACGGGACAATCTTCGGGACAATCTGCGGATCCCGGACCCGCCGCTTATTATTATAACATCCAAGCCAAACATAATCTGCAGGACCCACCGATTATTACTATCATTCTAATAAAATCTGAACCAAAAATAATCTACGGGGAGGAGCCTAGTCAATTTAGCTCCATGAAAACCACTGAACTATATGCACAAAATTTAGAGTAGGCTGTTGTCTGCTCTATGGTTGGGTTGTTGTCGCTTTGACACATGCCCCATTTCCTTTTTCAATTTTACATATAGAACTTGGTGGGGTTACACATGACTGTGAGTGTTCATGCTCAAATTAATTTACCTTAATTGATATTTGTTTTTTCTACATTGGCGAGAGGTATAGGGGGAGTGTTGAAATCTCAAAAATATATTTTAACCTGGCCGTATTTTAGTAACCTGTTCCAAGCCAGAAGCCTCCGGCCTTTGTTACTAGTCTCGATGATTTTTAATTGAGCTCATTTAAATTTAACATTTAATTCGGAGTTTAGTATGAGGTCCATGATCACTGAACTAGTACACATTTTCTGAAACACCTCTGGTGCGGGATTTTTTCTTCTTCTCTGTATTGAAGACCTATTGGTGGCTTTCGGCTGTTTAATGCTCTTTGGTCGGATTATTGTCTATTTGACTCATTCCCCATTTCCATTCTCAATTTTAAACAATATCATTAAATAACATATGCAGATTATTTTATGGTTTCGGTTTTCGAATAATCGGCGGGTCATGATTTTTAAAAGCCGAAGATTTTATTATTGAAAATAATCGGCGGGGTCTTTATTTTAAAAGCCGAAGATTTTATAATTGATAAAAATCGACGAGGTCGTGAATTTCTAAAAGCCGAAGATTTTTTGTTTCCATGTATTTCTACAGGAAAAAATAATGATAATCGGGGGGTTCACTGTGGCTTTCCATATACATGTATCTTAGTATGTCTATTAAAAATCTCAGTGTGTAATCTTAAATTCTGTGTGTGTGTCCTTCGGGTTTTTTTAATCTCTGTGTGTAATTTTGATTTCAGTCAATGTGTTATTTTAGATTTTAAAATCTCAGAATGTGTATTTTACTTCTCAGTGCTTCCATATTTGTGCTTTTTTTTGGGAGTTCGGTTAATAAATTAATTTTGTACTCTTTTTTTTTAACTGTCGCACACATAAAAATGGCGTAAAGTTTAAAATTTAGAAACAAAACATCAGTTCAACTACTAGTATTTAACCTAACTCGTCCGTATGATATAAACGATTACATACTTTACACTTTTATTTTCTATGATAAGTGTTTTGAGTAAGATAGACCAAACTGGTAAAGTATTAACGTCTTTCGGTTAGCTTTAGCTTTAAATGTTGTGATACTTACTATAATAGAAGCTATATGTTTATGATGTTTAACACAAAAATGAATTAGTGTTGTGACCTGAAATATGTTTTTCTACTTGCACAGTGATATATGATATATGTAATACATACTTTGTTAAAAGGATCATACAAAGTTCTTAAAGATCCATCACCATTGAAGCCTATCTTCATTCCCTGTTCACATTCAAAGTATCTGCTTAAAATTGAAGTGATGTTTTGAATTTGGTATTCTGTAAAATATTTTAGGATAAAGTTGTAATGGAAAATGAAATACATTTAGCGTGTCCTATTTTCAAAATATATTTTTTTGCGATGCGATTTATAATTTCATTTAGTTTCATTTTGGTTCATTCTTTAGATCTTTACACTCAACTTTAATTAATAGTATACGAGCTTCTTATCATCCTTTTGGTCATACAATGTGCACTTTTAATAAAATTTTGAAATGTAGGTATATTTTTTTAATGTCTTGAACTAAATTGTCACTGATAACTTGGACTATTATACTATAATCGTCCCAGCTGATAATCGAAATAGTGTTATGTAGTTAAATTTTAACGTTCTAGACCAATTAAAATGATTTGTGAACAAATATAACACATGATACTTCAAAAGCATGTTTATTTCATAAAACTAAGTAATAACAGTACAAATATACTGGGCTTGATCACGTTCTTTATGATTCAACTTTCCAATAAATTTTAGTACTCAAAAGTCGTGCTACATTATAGAAAGAGTTCTTTTACAAGCTACTAGCTGTAGATGAAGACAGACAAAAGGTATCACGTCAACCAAACAACATCAATCTAGTAAAAACAAACATCACCTATCTCAAAAAAGAAAACAATGAAAAGACAAACAACAATTAAAAAATACTACACGAAACCCACATAGACCCCCCACCACCACCACCACCATAAGTAAACAGTTCCTGTCTCGTTATTGCCATCCGTCGTAATACTCATTGCATGTACAAATTATAAAGTGGAAAGTATTCATAATCATCTATGAAACATATATTCCTTATCTGATTGCATTTTTAAAACTTTCGAATGAATGCTTTTAAAACTTTAAAATTTGGAATGCAACGGTTTCCTTTTTAGCAGATTATGAAACTCTATTTCAAGAAAATCATGACAAGAAACATAAGGCCTGGAATATCGAATCAACTGTGAGATATATTTTTCATATACAGGTGCGGCTTCAGTGTTAAATATACACTAATTATGGTGAGTCATCAATAGCAAAATTGGAGTCACATTATGTCGTAAAAATAACTTTTTAATCGACCATCGTTGTCAGTTTCGTTACGTTAGTCAACATATGTAGCAGACTTAACTGTAAACGTGGTATCCTGTATTTCAAATCCATTGAGATATCGTGATGATGTCAGTGTCAGATAAAATGTTAAACGCATTCTTTCAATCTGGCATTTAGTTTAGAAAGAAGAATACTGGAGTAAACATTAGAGAGGTCAAATATTTTATACTATTGTAGGGGCTTGGATTGAAAGTATTATAACATGCATTTTTTTTAGTACCAACATCGTATCACCACGAGTACTATGAAGCTACGTTTTGATTGGTGATGAAAATTTATATAGATGTTTTGGGAAAAAGTTTTTCGAAGATCACGGCAGATCCAGCAATATGCATGTTGTACGTTAACTGTACTAATTTTACTGCACTAGGTGCTCGTTATGGAAGAGGCCTAATTATTTGAAATGCGATTTAAACAAATAAAATCTAGACCGATTATTTGTCATTTGCGATCGAATAGGAATATAAATTTTATCAACAGCACATATTTGTTAGAAGGCTCATAACGGTGACTACGATACAATTACCAACAGCAGTCTTGACTCAAATAAGTGGATAGCATGTTATACAACATCAAACTGCATTTTAATTTTCTGCACACAATGGCATTTTGCATGCATTTACAATCATCTAAATCGTGTATTTGTTTTGTATAAGCTTTCTTACCGCCAACATCAGGGTCTACTGGATTAGTTTCGGACAATAGATATTCTACAATATCGGCAAGTGGATGGTTGCCTAATTTATCTAATGCCACGTGTAAGAATTCTCGCTGTTCTTGCCATGCCATTACACAATTTCTATAGTTTGAACCTTAAACATAATTAACGAGAAACATGTCAAAATATATTTACTTTTTAGTATTCATATTACTTTCTTTTAGTTGTCGTTATTTCGTTCACAAAAGATTCTTCAGTGACACTCGAATAAAAAAGACCATGGCAAAATAGGGAGCAATACAGTTGCCCTCATAATAAAACTATAAATGATTTTACGACTGTTGTGTGGTCGAAAGGGTATGAAAACTACGTGAAGATATGTTGCATGTTAACGATAGTCGAACATCAGTCCGAAATTGTCTTGACTCGATTTCCAAAACACTTTGTAGAGCTACTGTATTTTTATGGGCTCAAATCTTTTAATAAACAAATATCGTCTGCTAAATGCTTGATGACAAGTAGTATTTTCTGTTGAAATATGGAAGATTACAACTTATAAAAAATTATCAATAGAGAATACTAGTATACAAAATTATTATACAGGTTGCAGGGAAACAGTTTTCGCAAACCGAATCTGACTCTGTTTTATACTACTTCGTGTGTTTTACTGGTACTGTTAATGGCTAACAGAAGGTTTGGCGCGAAAGGGCCAATTATTTAACTGCATCTTTTACGTACATTTTTTGGTAAACTAGGACTGTTTGAGTTATGGAACCCGGTAAAAAATCGTTTTAAATAATCACTAGTTAGAAGCTGCTTTTTTGTTTTCTAAGTGTCGTCTCTTAGAATACATTTTACGTCTCGTTATGTGCTCTTCAAACATAGCCATTGTTTGGCATTCAAGGACCAGTTCAAAAAATATAATTGTAGAAACATAAACAGTAAGGGAGTCACTGTCTTTCAAAAATGAACACCGTGAGTTCCGAGGACCTGCTAGTTTATAATCGTTTATACACTGTAAATATACCTGACGCCTGACGCGTCCGGACGCGTTCAAAATTTGTTCACCGAATGTTCAATATTTTAACGTCATATGTTCATGCTTAGAAACGTGTTCAAAGATTTAACGTTTGTGTTAAAAATATTAACATGTGTGTTCAGACACGGTGAACACCGATGTTCAAATTCTGATCTAAAAAAGAAGACAGTCGTTTGTACGATTTTCTATCCTTCCAATTGGCAAATTCAAAAAGAAATTCTTTAAAATATATACTGACCGGCTTTAGAAACGCAACACTAGATTATTCTTTTCAATTTTCATTTTTAATTATGCATTTTTTTTGTAAACAAACTTATGAATAGAAAGTTCTGTCATTACTTAAATGTTTGAAAAAAAAATGCAGTTCGAAAGTTGAATTGATTACGTCCTTTTCGATGTTCAAATATTGTGGTATCACTGAAACCCTGGTTTTCCCCATACCAATGAACGTGTCACCGTCAAAAGCAATGACTGCCTGTAACAAACGCCAAAATGATTGTCAAAAAGGTCAACCATTTCTGTTCGGCACGTTTTGGTTTCTGTTTTGCACCTTCTGATTTTGCCGTTATTCCACCCATTACAATGTGTTTTGTCAATTATGCGGTTTAAACTTTAAGGCTCTAAATGTTTTTCTGCAGTCGATTCTTTGCCAGTTCAGTTAATGGGAAACATTTATGGCATTAATCTGTGCAAAATTTCATTCATCAATTTGGTTAGCAGTTGACGTTGTGGCCGTAGATCTGTCTCACAAATGACGTTGTCTAATCAAATTCTATTGACGTTGCATTGTCACTACATGTTGATCTAGTCTGTGATGGTCTTCAACAAATCCAGTCTACCGGTATCATTGTCGGAAGGACAGTAAGACAAGTTTCTGACGTCAATTTTTTGTGTTGCAGCACGTTCACGTTTTCCTGTTTGCAGAATTCTAATGAGTTGATTCAGCTTTTCATTCCTGAGTTTTGGCAATATGGAGATGCAACATTTTTTAAATGATTAAAGTGTGTCCAAGGATTGAACGAACTGTTTCACAAAGAAAAAAAACGGAAAAAATCTTTTATTGGCTCGAAATTTCTCTTTCTGAAATTTCGTGCGATCTAAAAAATCTGGTATGTTCAATAACCACAGGTAAGTCAGATGTTTATTTTTCGAAAGGGAAAGACATATGATGAGCATGAATAGTAGTTGTATGAGGATCAAACATTATTTGGTGAAAAAAAATCTACAAAATGAGTGTTGCGTTTTTAAAGCCAGTCAGTATATGAATGTATACGCAGGATGATGATCTTGTGAATTTTTTACTAATATTTTAGCAAGTGGGAAATATTAAACTTCCAATCTGGCATATATGTATAGTTTATGAACTTATTTTATTATTATTACTAGTTTTACTTATAAGTGACAAAATTATGCATATCAATGAGGCCTGTTATGATAATATCGTAATAAAAATATGTCGATGTTTATCTTATTTCATAATCCGTTCAGTTTATCAACATTACATGTTCAATCAGTGTTCAAATCGCTCGAAATTTTGAACACCAAGCGTTAAAAAAATGTACCAGGGTACCAAATACCGGAAACAGAAATCGGCTGGTGATTTAGGCGGTTTAACAAAGAATGGATACACATAAGGAAGAGAACTGGAGAAGGGATTTCTATCCCACATGAACACGAAAGAAGTGAGTAACAACTTAGGATAATCTCCATAGGTAGTTCGATGGTTTCCTTGTTATTTTCTCATGTCAGATATATATATTTGTCAAATATTCATAACCGTTATATCCAAATATTCAACATAAAAGACGAATTCAAGAACAGGATTTAGATTAAACGTAAATAACTAATGATTTCCTAAACTGATGAATAACCAGTCTGTGGTCGTCTGTCTGTTATACAGAATAAATGATGATTTTTGTCATCCACGTATATTAGTTGAAGATCACCAAGTGTTAAGAACTCTAACATCAAGTGTTAAAAGTGAAACACAAAGGCATTAAAAACTGAACACCACACATTCAATTGATGAACACTACGTGTTAAGGGCTCTAACATCAAATGTTCAAAAATGAAACACAATGGCATTAAAAACTGAACACCACATATTCAATTGATGAACACTAAGTGTTAAATAACTCTAACATCAAGTGTTCAAAAGTGAAACACAATGGCATTCAAAACTGAACACCACACATTCAATTGATGAACACTAGTGTAAATATTTGGAACACCATTTTTGATTTAGAAAATGCATTCCTTTTTTTATTTATTTGCAGGAATCGTTAGATTGAAATGTTTGAATTAGGAACCGGTAGCCAATAATCCCACGAAGGTCATTTCTGCATTCTATAAAGTGTTGGGGGAAAAAAAGATATCAAAAAAGGTATGATAATATATTTATAGTATGAAATTCAAAACAGTGTGGCTGTGGCCATTGATTGACACATTAAATTCATCCATTGACTGGGACAATTTACGTGAACGTTTGTCTGTAACGACCACTGTTCACGACGTACCTACGATAGACATTTAAACTGTGGGGTCACCAAAGGTTTCTTAACGCCTTTAATTATAAAGTAATTCGAAAAAATAATCAGGAATAACCTTTATGTTTTGATTTATATAATTGGTATAAATCAAAACATCGTGTTATTTCTGATTAATTTTTTCGAATTACTTTATTGAGGTGTTGAGAACCTTTGGTGACCCCATAGTTTAAGTGTCTTTAAAAAGTACATAGTGATCAGTGGTCGTTACATACAAACGTTCACCTAAATTGTCCCAGTCAATGGATGAATTTAATGTGTCAATCAATGGCCACAGCCACACTGTTTTGAATTTTATTCTATTTATAGCTTATGTGGGTGTCTCATTTCTATATCTGTATACCTTAGGTCAAGAAATCGACTTTTGTAATTTATAATTTCAAAACTTGCGTTTCAGTGCCATAGAATTTCAATTTGTCCTCTAGTATATATCGAAATTAAAGCATAACAATCATTGCATAATTTGATGTTTTATAAAAAAAACTCTCTTCTATTGATTTTAAATTTTATTTTGCAGGATTTATAGGCTCATAGACTTAACTTGTTGTGGAGGACTTTGACATTCGGAAGTTGATAACAACACATAAAATGCCACCCAGTTGGTAGCTTTAAGGGAAGATGCACTGAAAAGTGGAGCATACATTGTATGTGATCGTACAAGAACTGTTGGAATTTGCAAACTTTTAAACTTTCATTGTGACAAATATCTATATCATAAACTATCAACTTATCACATTGACATGCTTTTTCGGTTAGGATACACATGATGCAGCAACTATCTTTTCATGTAAGGGTAAATACTTATTTGTGATATGAAGTCAGTTTAAAAACATTATGTATGTGGTTTCACTGACTGTTACTTGTGATTGCATAAGGTATTCTTGTGTACTTTTCTTATATGTCTTACATATATGCTCATTTGATTATATAAAGAATTACTTGTTAAAATATGTTTTATTGTTATATTTTGCCTGATTCAATATAGTTTTTATAACAGTTTAATTAAGTTTAGTATTTATGGAACATTATGTACGCTTGAAAATAGAACATGTTCCACATTTGAACACCATCACTTTGAACACCTATGTCAACTGTTCTGAATGTTAACATCTGGTGTTCTGGATCTTAACATTTCTGGTTTTAAACATGTTCTGTGTGTTCAAAAAGTGTAACATGGCTGTTGAACGCGTCGACGTATTAAGATTTTGAACATTCGGACACGTTAAATCGTTGAACACTAATGTTAAGGTCTCTATCATCAAGTGTTCAAAAATGAAACAGAAAGGCATTAAAAACTGAACACCACACATTCAATTGATGAACACTAGTGTAAACATTTGGAACACCATTACACGTTCAAAAAGTGTTACAAAAAAGCGTTCAAGCAGTGTTCTATTCATTAACACTTAGATTTACAGTGTAGGGTCGATCTTTTCCGCTAAACTATAATAATGGTTATCCTCTGTTATAATAAAATAAAGTGAACTAACAATGATAATTTTGAAATGTCAATGAAACCAAACATTGACGTTATCAGCTATTCTTAAAGAAAATCAAACTTATACTTTTATAAGATGTTTTCTTTACTGTATACATAACTTATTTAGTTCATTTAAAAACATACCTGTCAATGCTTTCTGAAACGCAACATTTGTCCAGTTAATGTTGTCTCTAACACTTGGAAGACCCCATGTATGCTCGGGTACTTTGACAAGAAACCTAACTGCATCTTTTATCCTAGGGTCTGTATATATAGAATAACCATACATTGTCTCGAAATATCAATGTTATTTGTGCGAGGCTGTGCCGAGCTTTTCTACCTGTTTCGAGCCGAGTACACATAACAGATTGATATTTCGAGACAATGTATGGTTATTCTTTATATACCGCAACTCTTATAACTGTTCAAAATGAAGTATTTAGGGTAAAAACCGTCATTCTTTAATTGTGAGCGGACAACGTAAAATTGCCGCGAACCGGTATGTTTTATTGGCGTCATAAATAAAACTCTACGGAAACACATTGTCAACGTCATAAACAAGGTGATATACGGTCAGTGACTGTATATCACATATGAATATACGGTCAATGCAATTTGACTGCTCAAATAGCACAGCTGCAGTATATAATTACATTCATCTTTAGAGAAAAAAATCAAACAGTAAGAAAAACACATTACGTCACAAGCTCATAATAAAATATGTAGCCTTTAAACCGTTAAGGGTATTTTCCGTAGTTAAAAGTACTGAAATTGCTCTTTATGATGTGGTGAAACGTTGATTTAAGATATGACATCATATCACCATACATTGATATTCCAAAGGTTAAATAATTACTTGTTCTCTTTATCTGGTAGAATGGCGATATTTCCTACGCATAATTTATTATAGAGTTGATTGTTCTCTTTCAGCCAGCTTTCTTATTTTTCTTTTTTGTTACTATCTTTTATATTTGATTTAATTTTACATAAAATTTAAAATCATAATATTACTTGAATGAAAACAAAGTTCAAGTCCTGTTTGAAACGCTCTTTGGAAAGTAAGCTTATAGGGATCTGAAGAGATTCCTTGAATCCAAGTATCTCCAATTTCTTGTGTCAAAACTGGTAGTTGATTCTAATCTTGATTGGTTGTATTGCTTCAATATAATCTTCAAATGTTGAAGCATCAATTTCAGCACCTGGAAACTGTAAACGTAGTATTTCGTAGTAGTTCAAGATTTCCTGAAAATAAATTTAATTGGTTTTCACTTTGCTTTATCTTAAGTAACAATGACTTTCTTTAAAAAAAAACTCACATTATCTTAAGCGTAAGTTCCATTTTATATACCAATGATACCAGCAGCTACTTTTTTTCGGAGGCTACTTTTTAATTGAAACAAAAATATTCTGTGAGATTAATCTATTAATCTTTCTTTGCCTGAAGTATATGAAACTTTTATCAACTAAATTATAACGTAACGGTACCCAAATTGCACCGAGTACCCAAATTGCACCGAGTACCCAAATTGCACCTATTTAGCAAAACTAGCAGCGAAAATCTTACAAGATTTCCTAGAGACTAAACAATTTGTATTTTTATGATTTGATACTAAGCACATCTTTCAACATAGGTAAAACTATTTAGATATGCACAAAACGTTCACAGAAATTATCAACAGATGAAGTATTTACTGAAAAAGCAAAATGTACTGAAACGTCGCCATGCGACGTCATCAAAACGTCATCTTTTTAAAATAAGCAAATACAATATGTTACAAGTATCCATGTAAAAAATAATGAAGAGTAAGCATGGACTAATATCCAATTGTTCAAAATATTTGAAGAAATTAAACAAAACCTTTGTTATTAGACTTTTGACGATGTGAATTTAAGCATGGATGCAATTTGGGCACTCCTCATTTCAGAATCATTGATGGTTTAGAGGTCAGTTTAGACCCATTTTTCTATGATTCCATATGGAATAAAAATCAAATTGGTGTACCTTTATAATAAAGAAGGATACGGCTACAAAATAAACATAGAATGGACATTTTTGTCTTTATCATAAAAAAACGTAGATGAAAAAACTGTCAAAATAGGTGCAATTTGGGTACCGTCACGTTATATATATATATGTAAACCTCAGATCTATGAACGACCTCAAATCTGTGTCCGTTTCTCAAATCTATGCCCCATCGTGACGTCAATCGCTAATCTATGTCCATAAAAAATTATTCGGCCTCAAATCTGTGGCCGATTTTTAATCATGACGTCATTCACAAATCTATGTCCTTAAAAAATAATTCGGCCTCAAATCTGTTGCCGATTTTCAATCGTGACGTTTTTCTCAAACAATGTCCGTTATAAAAGATAAGGCTTTAAAACTGTGTAATGTTTTAATTCTTTTTCAGCCATGCGCAAATTTATGCCCGTCTATAATAATTTCGGCCTTATAGGTTTTTTTTTATTAAGTCATTTCCCATAATAGTTCAATATTAATTTATTGGTATGTGTTCTCCATGTGTGTACAAGAGCTCAAGTATAAGTAAATCTAGCTAGATTATTTAGCTTGTATTTAAAGCGGGACTAAGAAAGTCCCTGATTTAAAATATTGTTTTTTAAGTACGGTCTTGTATGATTTTTGTTTTATAAAGTAATTTCTCTAATTTTTGTGCTAAATTTACATTTCCTGACAATGTTAGGCATATCCGCCCATAACGATTCTGGATTTGGATCCTTTGAAATACCTTTTTTTGCGCTTATTATATATAGTGTATCCTTCATTTGGAATAGTGTCCTGCTCCGCCATGATTTCTTTTATACAATGACGTCATATACTTGATGACGTTTTGTTTTGTTTTACGTCGATGAAAGGACATAGATTTGAGCCAAAAATGTCCATAGCAGTTGGAAAGCAAGTCCTTGGAAACGTCCGTTGTCGTCCGTCAAGCTTTATCAGCAACAATAGCAGGGGGAATTAATTAGGTGGCGCTACAGTCGTCCGTAGCGTCAAAAAGTTCGCCAAATCAATCGGCTAAGAGATTGACGTTTAAATTATTTTTTGCAACTTGTCATGCTTTTATTATAATTAAATTTTAAAATTTGTAGGTTTTGTGACCAATATAATTTCTTTACGACATACATACATTACAAAAAATAGCTTGTTATTCCTATTCCTTTATACTGTCCGTTCTAGAAAAATTAGCCATCTTTTTTGTTCGCCAAAAAAAGTCGATTTTTCCTAATTTGACGTTTGCGTATCCAAATACAGAAAAGAGCGGTTATAATCTTAAATGAAACCGGGAAACCTATATTTCAAATTTCTACACTTTTTTGAAGCCATCATTTTTTACTTTTATACATCAATTTTAGTGACCACCAGCAATGTCAATTTGTATCTGGTTTTAGCTGCGTTTCTACTTCAAAACAGTGAAATTTAGCTTCTTTTAATTATATCTGTTTTAAAGTGCTCTAAAATACTGATTTTATGAAAGACATGAATGAAATTTTGATTAAAAGTTGTGGATTTTCACAACTCCATACGATACCTGTATTTTAAAGTAACTAAAACCCCTTTTGATCCCCTACACAAATTGACAGTGACATTGTTTTCTTTTTTCAACATACGTCATGTAACGTTTATAACAAAATATCAGTAGGACAACCGGAAGCGCCTGAGTAAGGATTTCGGTGCTCAGTGATACGGTTCACTAGACGACGTTGTCAACACGTAATGGCGGCCATTTTTTGACATTGGACTTGGCATTCCACGCTGAAAAGTTGCATTTATGACATTCTTGGATGCTTGAACATTATGCTAAACAAACAAAAGGTAAAGGTTTATTCCAGATATTTCAGTATACAAATCCTTGTTATTATCAAATAAGTCGGATCCAAAGAAATGATTTAAGGATGTCTGCTGCTCAAAATCAAAATAACAAGAATCGTTCAAACTATGCATTAATTGATAGGGCTGATATGTAAGTTAAAAAAAAATAATATAAAAAAAAATTTTCGTGTCCAGTTTTTTTGCGTCCGTAACATCTTTACGTCCACAATAACATGCATTGGAAAATCAGCAGTTTTTTCAGGAAGGGGTGGCCTTGTTTGAAATACAAAAAACATTTAATGTTACTACATAAATCAATTTTTATTCCTATGACAAGCAACAATATATGTTCAAGTTTAACAATGTTGGAATTTTTTTTACAATACTGATAGTGATCTATTCTATTTTTGGCAAAAAATAATGTAAAAATAAAGTACGGGAAAACATTGCTGAAAACATATTTAAGATTTTTTGGCTAATAAGAAATAACAAGAAAATCTTATTCCTTTACAAAATTGATGCTCCATAGAGTCTTTTTCAAAAAGAAAAAAAAAATTATGTTCGTGTGCAAATTTTGAGTTAAATCCAAAATAATTTTATTTCACAAAAAAGTACTGGAAAATGTATGATTTTTTTGTATTTTGTACCAATAAACGAGTTATTTTTACTAAACCTCTACTAAAATTTTTAAATTTACAATTAAAAAATCCATATTGATTCATATATAAATGGTCTTGAGTAGTATAGTACTTGAACGAGTCCAGCGCACCCCCCCCCCCCCCCCAAAAAAAAAATTTGACCCCTAAAAAATTACCCTCATTTCAAGTAAAAAAGCCCTAAATTTTTATAAAAAAGCAAAAAACACCCAAAAAACACCAAAATTTTCTTACTCCAAAAAAAAAAAAACAACAAAAAAAAACCCTAAAAATTCCAAATTTTTTTTTAAAAAAGCCGGGAGATTTTGTGGGATTTAAGAGAGAGAAAAATTTCCCCAGTGCGCCCCAACCTTGAGAAATGGTAAAATGTAAATTGTGATTTTTAATAAATTCTATCAATACATTCCAGTAATAAAACGGATCAATACGACTACAACTTAAATTGCTTTTTACATTTGTGAAGTGCTATAGACTAAATCGATCATTGGAAATATTTAGTACATGGTTGTCAAGAGTATTGATCAACGGACATGCTTGTCCGCCGAACAAAAGGTAATTTTTCTTACGGTTGTAAAGGATTTGCTCTGTGTTGACTAGAAACCGAATTAACAACCAACACATACCAGTTGTTTAGATACATTATTGTGTGTATATTCAACATTATATTTTTAAGCAACGTAACGGTGACACTGCAGTAGCGCCGTTGCTAAGGATTATGTGTTGACTATTAACTGATAATGGATTCTGTATTTCTACATACCTGAGTGACTGTTATATGTACATGGATGATAATGTGTAATTTCGCAAATACTTTATCTTGTGTTTAAGTTCTTACAATCGAGTGTTATAAGAAAGATTTAAAACTTAGTCATCAGTAATTCTTGTTCATAGAAATCACCTGTTATTTCTTCGCCTTTTAAATCAATTATTTTATAAGTACATTTAACAGGAATTGTATTTAAAACTTTTTCAATTACAAATATTTCATTTCTCCAACGAGTAGTATAACCCTTTTCAAATTTACCCTTCTTTTTTGTTATTCTTTTTTTATTTACTTGCTTCAACAGGTGTCATTTTAATTGAAGAATGTACTGTATTATTATAATTTTTAACTAATTTATCTAATATATCATAATATTTAAAAGTTTCATTAGCAGTAAAGTATTTATACATATGTTGTTTCATTGTTCCTATCCAGCGTTCCACTACACTACTTTTTTCTTCATTCCCAGTTGAATATAACTTTATGTTATTATCTTTTAACAATTCTTTTACTTGTCGATTATAAAATTCGGATCCTTTATCTGACCAAATATATATTGGGTTTCTTTCTTTAAATAATGTGTTAAAAGCTTCACTGACTGTTACTCCTGTTTTATTTTTCAAAGGGATTAACCAACCATATTTACTAAAAATATCTATAACTGCTAATAAATATTTATAGTGTTTATTTTGTTTTGAATATGGTTGCATATCTATTAAAGCAACTGCCCATGTTTGATCAATTGAATGAACATAAACACGTCTTTTAGGAAAAGATTTTACAACTCTATGATGTAATTCATCTGCTAATTTATTTGTTAGATTTGTTTTAGACATTTTGAAGTAACTAAAATGTTTACTAAAAAAAAATGGATGAAAGAAAACATTGTTCCAAATGTAATGAATACAAATTACTAAGTGAATATCACAAAGCAAAAGACAAACCAATGGGAGTTAAATATGCATGTAAACAATGTTTAAAGCCTATAAAACAAAATCATTATCAAAATAACAAAGAAAAATATAAACAATCTTATCAAGAATTTATGTTTAGAAATCCTACTTATTGGAATTTATATCAAAGAAAATAATATAATTAAAATTTAACCTTACAAAATGGGCCCTAAAAAATCGTTTAAAGATCTTATTACTGAAACTACTATTGATGATATAGAAGAAAACAATGCAACTAAATACATAAACTTATTAAAAGATAAAATAGTTATTAATCAATTTCCTTTAAAAATAAAGATAATAATAACAAGTGAATTTACAACTCCTATGGCATTTGGTAGAATAGAAAGTCATTACTCTCATCCTGTTGAAGTTGTCCTAACACAAAACAATTTATCTACATTTTTCAATTATTTGATAGATAAATTTGAAGCTTGGGTGGATAAATTTCAAGAAAGAGGATCTGGTTTTGATTTCGATGGTATCAAAAGTGTAAAAGTAAAACTATATAAATATGAATATCAAAGAGCTTCGTCTTATATTCCCCTTCAATTTAAATCAAGTAATATTATTAATGTCCAAAATAAAATGGATAATAAGTGTTTTCTTTGGTCAATATTAGCAAGTTTATTTCCAGCCAATAAAGACAAACAAAGAGTAACAAAATATAAAGAATATGAAAATGAAATTAACATGAAAGGAATTGAATATCCTGTATCAATAAAAGATATCCCAAAAGTAGAGAAACAAAATAATCTAAGTATAAATGTATTTGCTTTAGAGGATCAAACAAATAAACAATCTTTACATCCAGTTTATTGATCTCTTATACATTGAAAGTAACGAAAATACTCATTATTGTCTAATTAAAGATTTAAATAGTTTTATGTGTGATAAGAATAGAAATAAATCGTTTATATGTAGAAATTGTTTGCAAGGATTTCAAAGAGAAGAAACACTAATAAAACATAAAAAAAATGTGTTATGATAACCATAATGCCAAAACCAGGAAAAAATATTCTTAAATTCAATAATCATCATTTTAAAAATAGATTACCATTTGCTATATATTGTGATTTTGAAGCAAATAATATACCCATGCAATCATGTACTCCAGATCCTAATAAATCTTATATAAAACCAATAAGTAAACAAGAAATAAATAGTTATGGTATGTATGTTCATTCTGATTATCCAGAAATATATAAACCACAATACTTTTCTTATGTTGGTGATGATGCAGTAGAAAAATATGTAGAAAAAGTAATAAAGATATTCAAAGAAATAACTTATAAAATCTACCTTAACGAAAAGAAAAAAACCAATATTAAATAATCATGAAGAAGATGAATTTCAAGAAGCAACTGGATGTTATATTTGTGGAGAAGAATTTAAAGAAAGCGAAAAAGTAAGAGAACATAATCATCTTTCAGGTAAATATAGAGGAGCAGCGTGTCAATCGTGTAACACAAAAGAAGGTAAAGCAACAAAATTAATACCCGTGTTCTTTCATAATGGATCAAATTATGATTTCCACTTTTTAATCGAAGAATTAATGAAATATGAAGATGAATATAATAAAGTAAAACTTCTTTCTAAAAACTCAGAAAATTATATTTCTATAGATTATGGATCAAATTATAAAAAATTAAGATTCCTAGATTCATATAAATTTATGTTAAAAGGCTTATCAGATATTGCCAAATCAATGGATGAGTTTCCTATTTTAGCAAAAGAGTTTAAAGGTAATATAGCTCTTTTAAAACAAAAAGGATTCTATCCATATGAATACATAGATTCTATAAAAAAAAATTTGAAGATAAAAAACTTCCTGAAATAGAAAATTTTTATTCTAAATTAAAAAAAGAAACAATTACAAAAGAAGAGTACAAACATGCACAAAGAGTCTGGGAACATTATAATTGTAAAACTTTATTAGACTATCATAATTTATATCTCAAAACAGATGTTCTTATCTTAGCCGATGCTTTCGAAAAATTTAGAAAATTCTTTATAAAATATCATGAAATAGACCCTTGTTATTGTTATTCTGCTCCAGGTTTAACATGGCAATGTGGATTAAAATATACAGAAATAAAATTAGAATTGTTGACTGATGTTGATATGTTACAAATGTTTGAGAAAGGAATAAGAGGAGGATTTTCTGGTGTTCTAGGACCAAGACATGTAAAAGCCTTCAACAAATATACTTCAAATTATGATAAAGATTATAAAATAATAGATGAACATGAAAAAAAAAGAATGTTTAAAAAGATTAAAGGAAGAAAAAAACTTAAATAAATTTTTTGAAAAAAATTATTTGTTGTATCTAGATGCAAATAATTTATATGGATGGGCTATGTCTCAAAAACTTCCTGAAGAAGATTTTAAATGAGAAAAAGATCCAAATTATTATAAAGAAATTCCAAAAGGAAGAGGATGTTTAATTGAATGTGATTTAAAATACACAGAAAAATGTAAAAAGAAAACAGATAAATATCCTTTAGCACCGGAAAAGATGAAAATAAAAAAAGAAAAATTATCTGATTACCAATTAAATCTATTGGGAGACAAACCATTAGGTAATGAAGAAAAATTATTTTTAACATTGAGAGATAAAAAAATATATATAATTCACGATAGCATTTTAAAAAAATATATAAAACTTGGAATAAAGGTAACTAAAGTTTACAGAACAATTTCATTTAAATAATCAAATTGGTTAGCAAAATACATAAATTTCAATACAGAACAAAGAACTAAAGCAAAATCAGATTTTGAAAAAGATCTTTGGAAACTGATGAACAATAGTTTCTATGGCAAAACATTAGAAAATATCAGAGGAAGAAGTGAAATAAAATTATTTACAGACAGGGAAGAAGTAAAAAAATATATAAAAAAAACAAATTTTAAAGACTCAATAACATTTAATGATAACTTTGTTGCAATTGAAAATAATGTTACTTCTGTTAAATTTAATAAACCTATTTATTTAGGACAGGCTATATTGGATTACTCAAAACAATTAATGTATAGCTTTTATTATGATGTTGCTAATGAATTATGGGAAAAGAATGAATTAGTTGCAAGTGATACTGATAGTATGATTTTGAGTGTAAAAACCAAAGATATTTATAAAGACATAGTAGAAATAATAGATGAACTAGATACGTCTGGTTATCCAAAAGATCACCCTTTATATTCAGAAAAAAATAAAAATATAATTAATAAATTTAAAGATGAACGTAATGGGAAAATTATGAATGAAATAGTTTATTTAAAAAGTAAAGCATATTCTTTTACATTAACAGATTCAAGTGAAGAAAAAAAATTAAAAGGAATTGGAAAAACTTCAATAAATAAAGATATCAAATTTGATGATTATAAAGATTGTCTGTTCAATAATAAAACTAAAATGAATAAAATGTGTACAATGAACTCTAGCAAACACAAAATGTTTGTTAATGAAGTAAATAAAATAAGTATGTCTCCATTCGACGACAAAAGATATATTTTAAATAATGGAATAGATACTCAACCTTTTGGATTTTAATCTATTTTATTATCCAAACAATAAAACCAGTTAATGTCATACCACCAACAACAAATGCAATTTCTCTATTTTTCTGGTCTTCTGATGGAGTATAAAAATCACTTAATGTAGGTTTAGGTGGTAATGGAGCTAATTGTTTACTTGTAACATAATAGTATTGTTTCATTGCCTGGTTAACATCATCAAAAGTCTGAACCGCATGATGTTCCTTTTGTAATTTATTATTTATAAAATCTAATCTTTGTATTCTTTTTTTTATTCCATTCTGATTGTGCTTTTTCTAATTTTTCTATAGCTTTATCATGTCTTATTTTCTCTTCATTTGCATTACTACCCATATGTGAAAATAAATAATTACTCCCTGAAAATGCAAAAGCATTTGTTATTGCCCCACCAAGCATCATTGCTAAAGCACTTGCCATTTTATAAAAACAAAAATTACTTCATAATATCAGCAGGTATAATACCTTGCTTAATCAACATATCTTTTGTTGCCATTGCAAGTAATATATCAATAGTTAACATTACAACATCATTCATATTAAAATCCACTTTTGGTGCTGGCCTCCTTAATACCTTTTTACTTATTTCTGCATATCCAACTGTTAACAATGTTTCCACTCCAGCATGATATAACATATTTGCTATTTGTTTTCCGTCTTTTTGTGTTGTCATTTTAATGTACTAAATTTAATTAAATTCAAAAGGATCAATTTCTTTCTTTTGTTTTTCTGGTTTTGTTATTTCCTTACCTACCACGATTTCTTTAATCATTCTTTCTGGTTTCTTACTTTGGTTGTTAAAAAACAATCCCAATCCAACAATACCTATAGGAAAAAGTACAAATTTGTAATCAACTAGGGAACCGGAGTGTTTCTCAACCGAAGGGATATGTTCGTTTGATTCATAATCTGTTTCTGTATCAGAATCTTTTGTTATTTGTTTGATTTTTAAATTTTCTTTTTTTCTTAATTTTGCATTTCTTATTCTTACTTCTGCACCTTTCTTACCAGCAGCTACTCTTTTTGGGTCTTTTGGTTTGGGTTTTTTAAATACTTCTTTTTTTTTTCTTCTTTGTTTTCTATTTGTTCAGGAGTTTCATTCATCATTTTTTATGTCATTATTTTCATCTTTTTTTTGGAAATCGATCGAAGCGAATAGTTCGATATGTCTTGCTGTTGTTAACATTGCAGTAAAAGGAGCAAGATACATTCCATATCTATAGTACAGTTCACAACATGTATTAGTTAAAGCATTATTGATAAAATGATCTTCCTCTAAGTCTTGTATTAATTTTAGTGGATTAACAACATTAAAATACTTTGATACACCCATAACATATAAATTTATAAAAGAGTTTCCTAATGTCTTGGTCATACTAGCTCCCAATCCTGCTTCATATTTACAGTATAGTTTGTTTATTTGTTCTGTTGTCATTTTATCAATATCTGACAGTTGTAATTCTTTACCCAGATATTGTTTACTACTCCCACCAGCAACAACGGATGATAATCTTTCGCGTTTTTTTTTTCTTGAAGGGAACCGTTCACTTCGCTCGCTTGTTTATCATCATCAATATTTATGTTTTCCATAATTTGCTCGCTAAACAATTCTTCAGCGTTCATTTTATACATTTCAAAAAACGGATATAATTTATTTTTAACTTTAAAAAAATTAAATACAACATATCCAACCAATGATAAGACTGCAGTGTTTGTTGCAATTGTTAGTACTTCCAACAGCATTGCTTTTTTTATTGCTTATTTTGGTAAATTACTTAAGAATTACTTAAGCATTACTTAAGCATTACTTAAGCATTACTTGAGAATTGCTAAAAAAATTAATTAAGTAACCAATAATCAGTAGGTTGATCTGTCTTTAATATTAATTTACGATGTTTCTTTTTTTAAGTTCTTCCTTTATTCTTTGTCTTTCTTCCAAAGTAGGAATAACATCATTTTCTCTTAGACAATTATCAAAACTATCTCTATCTTTTGTGTAGAACATGCATAACCATTTTGTTTGTTCTCTTAAATCTTTTAAAACAGAGTTGTATCTCTGTGAAATGACCCACACTGATTGTTCCGCGTGTCTTTCTGAAAATGTAAGCTCGGACAGCATATCTTTTTTCTTTGTTAGTTCTTTTGTTGCACTGCAGTCATCAATGATATATAAAGGCAACAGTAGTATACCGCTGTGCAAAACTCATAAATCCATGGACAAAAAACAAAATTGGGGGAACAAACTAAAACCGAGGGAAACGCATTAAATATAAGAGGAGAACAACGACATAACACCGAAACGTAACAATGTTGAATGACCAGCATGTTTTTTAAAGAACATTCTTAGTAGTTCTTGTAGCTTCTCTTCTTCTTCAACAATAGGATTAACAATTATTAGATTTTTTGTTTTTGGTTTTCTAACATCACCAATCTATTCACGATTTTTGCTGTTGGAAAAAAGATATGCTGTCCGAGCTTACATTTCCAGCCCAGTAGTCAGCACTTCGGTGTTGACATGAATATCAATTATGTGGTCATTTTTATAAATTTCCTGAATATAAAACTTTGAATTTTCGAAATACTAAGGATTTTCTTATCCCAGGAATAGATTACCTTAGCCGTATTTGGCACAACTTTTTGGAATTTTGGATCCTCAATGCTCTTCAACTTCGTACTTGTTTGGCTTTATAAATATTTTGATATGAGCGTCACTGATGAGTCTTATGTAGACGAAACGCGCGTCTGGCGTACTAAATTATAATCCTGGTACCTTTGATAACTATTTGTATGCTTTGTTCCATTGGATGGTTGGACAAAGTATGACTATATATTTGAACACCTGACAATATTCTTTTTCTAATAAATCAAGAAAAACTCTGTTTTTCCACATCCAGTTTGACCACATATGATAGCACAATGGGGATATTTTGGTAATTCATAAAGGGAATCGGAGTGTATCTCGCTCCGCTCGTTTGTTTCCATTTTTTAAGGAGAACCGTTCGCTTCGCTCGCTTACTAGTAATTAACTTCTTTAAATCTTCCATCTTCAAAATTAATTTGTGCATCTTGTATAACAAACAGATAAACATTTATTAATTTATTTGCTCCTGCTGTTTTAGTTATTTGGATAGTAATACCTTCAGAAGCATTTTCAATTCTTCTACCTGAACCGTGTAATGAATTGTCATCTGTTGAACGTAAACCTAACCATAATGCATAATTAGTTGTAAGATATTTTTCTAATGTTGTATAGGATAAATTTAAATCTTTTAAAACTTCTTCTGTTGTTTTATTTCTTTTTGAATTTAAAGCAAAGAATTTATTTATTTCATCCCACTGTTGATATGCTTTAATTCCTTGACTGTATAGTTGATTTGGTAAACCTTCTATTGTCATTTCTACTTTTGTTATGTTAGGATTATAATAAGTTTCGGTACTTGTTCTTTCGGGATCTTCAAACAACATTAGAATTCCTTTCATACTTCTAGCTGGAACATTTAAATTTATATTCCACAATGTATCAGATTTGTTTTTGGTTATTTTTCTATGTCTTAGTATTCTATCGTACAAAATAACCATCTTACCATTAACTTGTTGTCTTATCTGTCTTGCTAATTCTGCATCAGTAACCATATCAAATTCTAAACAAATGTTTTTGATTGTATAACTTGCAGATGTATCTGTTGATTTAATAACATTGCTATAATTATTAAATGTAAGTTCATATTCAAGTCTATCACCAAGACCTGCTTGATAAAAAGGCATATGAGTTTCTAATAGTTCAAAATCAAGTGGGATACAAAATCTTGCACCATATGCAGTTGCAATTGCTTCATCGCCTATGTCTGATGCTTTCTCATCCGCGCCAACTCTGTGTTTTAACATGTTTGTTTCACCAATACCTTGGTATGCCATATTTAAACGTTCAGATGTAGATTTCCATAAATCAACATAACAATGATAAATATCACTATCATCAATTGACATAATTTCATTTCCACTTATACGAATTGTTGTTTTTTTAACTATTGCTCTTCCTATGTTTTGATATATAGTTGCATTGTCGTCTGTAGATGTGAGTTCTATTTCGAATGCTAATCTGGTTGTTCCAGGAACAATAACATCATTATTGCTTAGATTGGGGAATCTCACTAATAGCTGTTGATTTTGATCAATAGTTGAAGGATTATTTGTTATTGATACACTTTGACGAATACCTTTTACACCACGAGGTTCTCTTATTTTTCTGTAAGGATTTAATTTGTTTCCGTATGCCGACATTTTTAAGGATTAAATTTGTTATAAAAATAATTCAATTACTACTGATACTAGAGTATTGATACATGTAGAATTATTAGTCATACTAATAAAACTTATTAAATCTCCAGCCTTAACTTCAAAAGGTGTATAAAAGTTATTAAAACCGTGTGTGACACCATTATCCAAACTTATTTTGTAACTAGTTGACTTATTATTAACAAACATCTTAATGGCTATAATATCTGTGTTTGTTCTTAAACTTACTAAACTAATACCCAATATTTGTCCTGGAAAGTTCATTACATAATAACCACCACCACCATCACCAAAATTAAACTTTTTATTTCCATGTATTGGACCATCAATTCCAGCATTTATACTTATTATTTTTCTGTCTGGTTTATTTTTAATAATACTAACTTTATTTTCAACATTTAAAACTCTGATGGTTAGGGCAGCGACACTCCGGTGTACATCTTTATCCTTAGTATCCATTGTTTGAAGCTCACTCTTCATATTTAATATTTCTTTTTCTACGTTTTTTTGACACCAAGTATGCTCATTTTATTAAATAAATTATATAACTTCTAAAACACAATTAATTGGTAAATGATTAATTATCTTGTTATTATTTTCATCTCTTATTTCTAATTTCAATTCTGTTATAACATCATTTACTAAACACTTATATTCCGGATGCTCAAATCTCGTTGTTATAACTTCACCAAACTCTTTATTCTCGACTGGGATAACAGCCAATAATGTACTCGGCTTACCATCAAGATAATTATGAGAAGTGCTAACTTGTTCCAAATGGATATATAATGATTTATAGATAGCAAAATCCACAAATTTGTTTCCATAATGTAATTCATTAGGTTCGAATTTACGTTTATTATTAAATCCTAACATATTTCCCAAATCCTTACTTATCCTTAACTCAGTAGTAGTGTTTAATGAAGCGATACCATTTGCTTCATTTACGGATAATACAATATTTTCTTTTTGAAATTCATCCACTATTTGTTGAAAACTATAATAACCATTCATAATCCTTTTCTGTGTCTCTCCGGATTTTTTTATAAACCCATGATAAACATTATATATATATATACCAACATATATTGTATCTTATGAATTTCAAACCAATACGTTTATTTCCATTTCTGTTATTTATGTATTGTTCTAAGTTTATTGTCTTATCAATGTTTGAAATAGTATGAAACATTCTTAATATAAAAAAATGATAACAAAAGAATTTAAATATAATCCTAATGTTTCATATAATCCAGGTATTAAATATTCTGAAAAAGATCATCAATTAAAAACAAATCTTGTAAATCAAACAAATATTTGTAAATCAGAAAGAGAACTTTAAAACAGCTTTTCCTGATTTATTTCAAAACTATCAAAACCCATCATTACACACCAACGAACCATGGATTACATGGATCCATTCTTCATTTGATTGGTGGCAATGTCAGTTAAATTTTGCAGTTTGGTGTGCAAGTACAGGATGTGGTGTTTCTTATAATGATCATATACAAAATACTTCAAATCTTACAAAGTCTTTTTATATGTTTCATTTATATTATTGCATTGCCAGAATTTTAAAAGAACTTAAATCACCTTTACCAACAGATTCTTCTTTCTGTTATTACAAGAACCCATATGACAAAGCTGCATATAAAAAATTATGCGAAGAATTTAATATTTCTCCAAATACAGATTGGAGACAAAAACTAGAATCATCATCTCAAGGATTAGGAAGTTTTGCAATGTATTATAAACCAAGTGGTGAATACAGATACTATCATTCAAAGGATGGTCCCTTCTTTAATATTCATGATACAATTTATCATACGAAAGATATAAGTATGGCTTGGACAACATTTATATTAGATAAATCAGAGGGTTTTACAAAAGCAGGTATTGAACGTATTAATGAAAGTATTAAAATTTACGTATGGGCTTTATAAGGTGCACAATCTAAAACAAAAACAGAAATTTTAAAAGTAGGAACAGGATTTGATGCACAAAAACAATTCTTAGCAAATGTACAAGATGTTATTAATAGTCCTATTGATTTACCCACTCAGATATCAAATTATCAAAATGTTTTAAAATACGCAAGAAGTAAAGTTGATTATGCTTATGGACTTGGTTTATATATGTCTCCCAGTGATATGGTATTACAAATTGGCACCATTGTTGGTTATAATAATAAAATTATAATTGCAACAGAAAATCAAACACTCGGTTTAAATGATGATTTAAATAATAAAAATTTTGATCATGTTGATTTTAAGCCAAAAGAAAAGCCACAAGAACCTATAAAACCTGAAAAGCCTGTAAAGCCAGAACCAAAAATAGATCCAATAAAAAAAATTGAACATGAAGATCATGAAGATAATAAACAAGCAATAATATTTGTAAGTATTGTAATATGATTTACAGCACTTTATTTTTTCAAAAAATCTCTAGCAGCAGTAAACAATAAACTAACAACTAAAATAAGCAATGCCCATAAGTTGTTTGCAAACCAATTTACTACTTCTTTTGTTGCAGTTAATAACCAAGATAAAATAGAACCTATAATACCTGGTAATGCAGCTGCTAATTTTCCTGCAAGAAAAGATAATAATTTTCCAAAATTTTTTAATTGTTTTTTCATCCAATCTTGTACACCACCACCTTTTGATGGAGGAGAAGGAGCAGGAGAAGGAGAAAGAGAAGTAGTTCCACCAGTAAATGCTTCAACAATAACACCAATAATCATTCCAAAAGCAGTTAAAACACTAACTATTGTTATTCCTTGTTCTCTAAATAATGTTCTTATTCTTTCACCTAATGTTCTGTCTTCGTTTAAAATTTTATGTATTGTTTGTTTAAATCTATCTAATTGACTACGTAGTTTTTCTTTATTAATATTAATTACTTCTATTCTTGCACTTCTCTCAGATTCCAACTCTCTCATTCGACTACTTATTCTTTTTATTTGAAATTTTAAATTGTCTTCTTTAGCTTGTTTTAATTTGGCATTTTCTTTTGCTAAGTCTTTATTTGTTTCATTCAGTTTTGCTAAATTATTTGCAATCTCATCTTCCGATGTTGTAAATGCTTTTATTATACCATCCATCTCTCTTTTTGTCATTTCTGTTTGTGTTTTTTCATTTATGAAAGATGTTCCTTGTTCATTAAATAAAGTCTCTATTTCTTTCACATATGTTTCTGCATTACTTGCTGTTTCTAATAATTCTTGTCCTTCTTCTTGTGTAGTTATGTCTTGTAATGGAATTTCTATATTATCGAGTTTACGAATTGGTGGTTCATTTAACATTCTCTGAAACTTTGCTCTTTTATATAATGTTTTATCAGATAATTTATATTCATCTACACCTAAAACATCCCTGACAAAATCGACATCTTTTTTTTTTTATTTATTTCAAGAGTGCTAAAACTATAAAATTCTCATACTCCTCCTTTGTAATGTGTTAATTCAGTAACATTACCAGATTTATCTTTTATATATAACATTGGTCTTCTAAATTCATCTTCCCCGATAAAAAAACCCTCTTCATAACGTATAGTTTCATCATTTCTTTTATAAAATCGTTTTATCATTTCTTTTGTAGTTTCTTTTTCACGAATTTTAGCATCATTTTCAAATATCTTGATTCTTCAATTTCTTTATTTATATAATTTTGAAACTCTTTATTATTTTTAAAAAACGTTTCTTCTTCTTCTTCATCATAATCATAATTTTTAAACTCAGGATTATCAAACTCATAACCTCCTTCAGCCATTTTTTTAAAGAGAATTTAATTCATATTTTGGAGGAGGGTCATTAACTATTGTAATTTTGTTGAAGAAAATTAGATATTTTCCATTTTTTTTTTTAATTCACTTCTTACTCTAGCTTCTGTATCTTCAATCAATTTCTTTCTTTCACTGTCATTCATCACTGTTTGTGTTTGTTTTGTACGTTTATTTTCTTCCATTTTGTTGTATTTTTCTAATTCATCCAAAACTGATTTAAATTCATTCACACTTATCTGTCCGTCAGTTAAAGATTTTGATATTAAATCTTTTATACTGTTTTACTTGCATTCTGCCATTGTTTTAATTTCATAATGTTTTTTTGATTTTGTTGTTAACTTTCTTCTAATTAATTTAACTAGACCTCCTAAACTTCCACATACAACAGCTGTAATTTGTATGGGAAGTAAGATAGGAAAAACTATTCCTATACCAGCTAAAACAACAGATGTCGAAATTAAAAATGTATCAACACCATCAGTAACATTAACTCTGCGTTTATATTTTTTGTATAGTGATTTACGATTATCTCTCTCATTTATTAATGTTTTTTCTATTTCTGTTATTTTTTGTAGTCTATAATTTTGTCCATCTTCTATAGGTAATTCCGGATATAAATCAGGAGCTGTAGGTTGTTTCATTTTTAAAAGTAAAAATTGATTTTTTTTTCTCTTAAATCCCACAGAATCTCCCGGCTTTTTTAAAAAAAAAATTTGGAATTTTTTTTCTAAAAAAGTAAAAAAAAAAATTTTTTTGGAGTAAGAAAATTTTGATGTTTTTTGGGTGTTTTTTGCTTTTTTTATGAAAATTTAGGGCTTTTTTACTTGAAATGTGGGTATTTTTTTAGAGGTCAATTTTTTTTTTGGGCGGGGGGGGTTGCGCTGGACTCGTTCAAGTACTATACTACTGTTGTGCAAAATAACATGTGCTATCTCTTTTTTGGCCGACAGTCATTTTATTTAAGAATACACAAATCAAATACATTTTTCATATTAAAGAAAACAATGGTTAATATTAGACATTATCAAATCATTTGAATAAAATTTAATATCCGTCTTTGCATTCTGTATTTGAAAATGATGATTATTTCCTATGCGTACCAATTGTTTATTTTTTGCTACTCAGCTTTAAATGACCATCAGATGCAATATTTCCAACAAATGATTAAAAGTTTGATTTTACTTTTTGAAATAACAATCAAAACAGATTGTTTCAAAATTGTATATAGTTCAGGTATGAATAAAAGACAAAAAAGGAATAGGAAAACATTTTAGGTTAATAATTTTGATGTATATGTGTTTATGTCCAAATGAGAAGTCAGCAGGTAAAAAAATAATGAAACCTCAAACAAAATTGTAATATACATCTCTAATCATTTCTCAATTTATTATCAACACACAAATGTCACTGCTATTTACATAACTCTTCCAAATTGCATTTAATATAATAACCACTGCTATCAGTTTGTCTATGTTTAAAACAAAATTCTTGAAAGGCAAAACGCTCTGTAAAATGGTTAACAATTGAGAAAAAGTATAAAAAACGAATTACATAATCATTGTCTAAGAGAGCTCGAATGTCTTTATAAAAATGAAGGTGCATTTTTTAAATAGTCTCTTGAAGAAATACATGATTTAAAAAGCAATTACACAATTGAAAATCTTAAACAGAACAGTGAGGTACTTGTAACAATTCAAGGTCCATGCAAACATATCCTTGTTTATTACGGATAATTATGAAATATTGTCCACATTAGTTTAATATCGGAATGAAATATGATGTGGAAAATTTAAACGACCTTGTACAACGCAACCTTTCCTTCTTTATTGCAAATGAGTAATCTTTTTTTACACTTGTCAAGGTCTAAAGATGTTGGAAGATACAGTCCATCCGATTCTGTCAATATCGTCTTACTGTTTTTCCCGTCATGTTGAATTATTGTTAGATTGTCAGAGATAAGACCTACAACGTAAACGTTTTGGTGACTATCTACTGTTACACCGTTAGGCAAATCAATGGTACCACTTTCGAATTGCCATAATTCTTTCCCGTTTAAATCACAACAATGCACCTTGGCATTGGTATGATCTGTGTAAATTATCCGGTCTCTGCTCGTTTTGATGTAAGATACATGTCCAGATACAGCCTTGAATCTTTTCAGTTCATTTCCGGATATATCCATGACTTGAATATCGTCTCCATATACAACGTAAATTCTCCCATCTGTGTGAGATACTCCCAAGCAACTTTCGCTTAACAAGATTATCTTTTCAACGTTAACATTAATGTAATTCATTATTTCTATGAATAATGCGTCCCCGAACGTCACAATAATACGATCAGTATCTATCATGGCAATATCGAATGGCGGGCCAGATACTGGGATGTCACGGATATGTTCACCTGTTTCACTGTACTCAATCAAATTATTTTCTTTTGTGTCACTCGCCATCAATAAATTACCACTAGGCAATATTACACAACCGCTTATATTCAATTTATTTTTACTGTTTATTTGAAATGTTTTGATTAACTGAAGCTGTATATCAGATATGATTCTTGATGTTGAGATGTTGATCCCAATTTGTGCTTGGTCGATTTTAGGGTCTCTGAAATCTAACTTTGCGACGCATTCAGATACCTTTATTCCACCAAATTCATCAACTTCGTTAGACAGTTTTTCAATAAGGCTATGAATAGATACTCTCAATTCATAATCTTTGGCAGCACCTATTTCCCTCTGTATGGACTCTACCTCCCTGGCGATCCACGTACTCACCTGACGTGTTCCCAGAAATACTTGTATATCAGAAGAAAATTCTTTCATATTTTTTGTTTCTTCCCTTAATTTGGTTAGCATTTCTTCTGTTGATTTTAGCTTCTGGAGGATTTTCATGTATTTAGATTTGCAGGTGTGACTTGTTGATTTTAGTTCTTGCAACAACCTTTCCTGTAACTTGTCTAGATGGCAATTTATTTTCGTTCTCGCTTCAAAAACCATGGTTTTAATCTCAAGTTCTTGTTTATCGAGTTCCTTTTTAGCAGATTCACGATTCTTTGTGCTTTGTTTCACGTTGTGCAGAGTTCCCTCAATCATTTCTTCCAGACCAGATAACGCAGAGGATTGTCTTGAGTGGGCTGAATAAATGCTAATTGGTATTATATCAGGACATGTCTTGTGTTTTGACGGGATGCAAGCAATACAAAGGATTTCGTCGTGACTTTTACAGAACCATTCGACATTTTCGTCATGTTGCTCACATATCTGGGAGAATGTAACATGTTCAATCTTACGGTAATCTTCTATTGAAATAACCCGATGGTTTCTTGAGGATTTGCTTTTTCTATGGACATTTTCGCAATCGTGACATAAACCTTCTTCGCATTTAGTGCACCACCTCCCAGCATCCTTAGTGACGTCATCAAAGCGACATGGCCCACAGAGTAAAGTTTTTCCTGAAGCCATTTGGACAACCTGAAAACAATATGAAAAAAAGATTTTATTTTTATAAATATTAATATATGGCTTTTTTTTTATTCATTAAGAGCCCCCTTTTTAATTTTTAAATCTTCTTAAAATGTCAGACGTTTGTTGGAAATGTCTTAATCCGATTCTGACGATACAAGTTTTAAATGTATCGCTTATCAAGTTTTCTGTATGCTAGTATTGTTGAATATCAGCTGCGAGTCACAATACAAATATTTAGTCGAGTGAATCACATATTGTGTTAAACAACTGATATTAAACATTATCGCACCGCGGGTAAAATATCATGTTGTGATTGGTTTAACGCCGTCACATGGTGACCCCTGTGAGATCGTAAGGGGTTACTAAATTTCATAAGGGGTTCATGACGCGTTAATGGTGACGTCATCTATTAATGTTGTTGTATTTCTTTGATTATTTTTCAACATAACGCAGCAGAAAAAGTCCAGCGTGCGATAATTTCGATAAACGGTTAACTACTGACTCCCTACGGACCATAAATGGCCTCCGGCATCACCCCTATGAATTTTACTAACCCTCTATGGATCTGTAAGGGGTCAGTAACGAACCATATAACTTATACTATAAATATGACGAAAACCTGATAATCGATTTATCGGAGTGTATACGTGTTTATGTGTATATATTTGGCATGATCGAAGCAAGTGTTTTCCTGGTACCTTTCATAAATACACCACTGGTTCGATGCCACTGCTGGTGAACGTTTCGTCCCGAGGGTATCACCAGCCCAGTAGTCAGCACTTCGGTGTTGAAATGAATATCAATTATGTGGTCATTTTGAAAAATTTCCTGTTACAAAACTTTGAATTTTTCGAAAAAATAAGGATTTTCTTATCCCAGGAAAAGACTAGTTTAGCCGTATTTGGCACAACGTTTTGGAATTTTGGGTCCTCAATGCTCTTCAACTTTGTACTATTTTGATCTGAGCGACACTGATGAGTCTTATGTAGACGAAACGCGCGTCTGGCCTATTAAATTATAATCCAAAAAAGTACATCCGGTTGTCCTACTGTTTTATCAAAAACATATATAGCCTCTTATAGACAATATCACATACCTGGATTTGAAATCACAATAATATTCACGAAATACTGTGTTTTGAGTTCAAAATTCGATTAAAAAATCATTGGCTTATTCTTTATTTAAGGTGGTACCTAACACTACAGGGTGATAACTCTGGAAAGTCAGCTGAACGTTTAAATTACGTTGTGTTGTGAAAGGAATGTTAAGTTTCTCAATGATCAAAATTGGTGTTTGTCAAACTGCTATATACATGATATAACCAGTGTAATTTTTCTGACAAAACGGTTGGTTCAAAATTTTGAAATTTTTATTTTTAAACGAGCCAAATTAAATTTAGTGAAAGTGTTGGGTACCACCTTAAGATAAACAAAAATAATTGAAATCAATGACCGGGGCAGACCATGTAGCTATATTGAAAAGTTGTAGTCTTCCTACGTTTAACATCCATTATAAACTAGCTACAATTAGTACAGACTCATGACCTGTGAAATTGTTGAAATCATTGTTTGAAGCTCATATTTCGCTGTTTTCATATTCTTTTTGACAAATTGTTTCTAATATTGTTCTAAATAAACAAATACAATTGAAACCGTAATTCTAAATTAACAAAACAATAAAACTTCAATGAACAAAGTAGACCATGAAAACATATTGAAAGGTTATAATCTTTCTACTTCGCGTATTCATTGTGAAAAGTCTTTAACCAGTGCGGACTCATGACCTGTAAAATTGTTAAATCCTATCAAATTTCCATGGTTTCATTTGTAAGTATCAAAACAATATAAACACACTTGAAACTCATAATAGACAACGCGATATTCCTTTTGTTGTCATTCTATTATACATTTTATTTTGTTTTCTCCAAATAAACTAAAATTTAAAATAAGCGTTTAGCTTAAACTGGTTTCAATGTGTTCCTAAATGATCGAACGGATGGACATACATACGATCGAACGGACGGAAGAACGATCAAATTAACGAACGGACGGACGAACGATCCTACGCACTCTCTAATCAGTATTGATCCCCACTTTTGAAAGCAGGGTTTAACCAAAAACCTTTTTTTACTAAAAGGCCACCAAAAAATGTCTTGCAGCTAAAATCAGTCCATCAAATCATAATTTAAGAAATATGCGACGTATTGATGCGGAACAAAAATCCTTTGAACAAGGAAGTTGATTACAATACAAAATTTCCCAAATAACTTTCTATGTTCAATTAAACACAATAATGAACTGAAGATAAAGTGTGTAGCCATTTATAGGACAATGATAACAGTTATATAGAATTTAAAATACGGAGTTAAAGTTTACCTTCTAATCTGTTAACACCTATTAAACGCTTATTTGCTCGATAATTTGTCAGGACACAGTTTTTGATCTTGTTTATTGACACACACAGTTCGTCATAGGTACATTGCCTCGACATGGATAAATTTCAAAGCGCGATATTTTGAACTGTTAAAAAAGGTGTCAGTTTAACACAAAGTATGTGATAATGTTATAATGTTACTACCTATTTATTTTCATTGAAAATCTATTTTCTTATTAATGTTGTTTAGAATAATAGCGTTCCCATCTTTTCAATAGACATAAGAATTGCATTAAATACAATCTCTTCCGTCATGACCAGATGACAAAATTATTAAAAGAGTGCATTTACTATTTTCATAACAATCAATTTTAAAAATTAATTCTAAGCAAGTATAACGTTCTCTGTTATGCAAACTTTGCATCAAATTAATATAACATCGTTCACCTCTTTTAATTTATACAATAGTTTAATACTAATAGTTAATACCTTCACATCCTTCACCTTTAGTAACTGAGCTGGTTAATTATAAAACATGCGAAAGGAGAAAAGGAGAAAACGACTTATATGTTGTTTTTTTTTTCTCTAATTTTTCTAAATGTGTCAGATGGTCTTTTCTACCAATCAACATGGCCATCACGGTTAGAAACAGAACGTAAAAGTGCAATGAACGTTTCACTTTTTTAAATGACGTATTACTTCCATGGACACATATTTAACATGCCATAAACCACTGTAAACTATCTTCTGTCCATACTGACTAAAATTTTCAGATAACCCTCACTGTGTCCATAAATAGCGAGATCCCATTTTGGTATTTTTTTTTTATATATAAACCGATTGTTACAAAAATTATTGAAGGAAAACTTTCACAAACACAATATTTACATGTAATTCATCGGGCCGAAATCGACAGTTGACTCCTTATAAGAATAATAACATTGAAAAACATTTTAAATTTTTTTTGGAGTAGTTAACAGAATCAAAGTATGCGGAGAGCTACGGTAAACAAAATTATGTTAAGCAAAATAAGAATAAAAAATAATTCAGCATACCTTAATCGTTAGCCGACTCCTTATTGGAGTAATGACCTTTAAAATTACTGACCATAACGAGATATAAAATTGAAAACAAGGCAAAAAATCGTTAGTCTACTACGTTTAGGCGTTTTGGTGTTGATTTTGTCCATTTTTTATTAGAGTTTTTATCTGGAACTATTATAGATACAGTAAAATTTCCAAAATATCACTAATACAAGATCTACTCATACAAAACATGCAAAAATGGATAGACAAAGTTAGATTCAGCTAAAAATATCAGAATAATAGAAATTCAGTCAACAACTTTCCATTTAAAACAAACATTATCAATGAACCGTTTTAATAGTATGCAAGTATGCCCAGTGTGGGATGCAGATTCTTTTGAGGTTGTAACCTTATAAGGACATATTTGACAATTTACGAAGCTCATTAAAATTTAGCAAATAACATTAACCTGGCGATGCTCGAGGCAAAATCATTTGGTTACTAATTAAAGAATAAAAACGAAGAAGTTCTATTTCAAAAGAAAAGACAAATATTTAAAAGAAGAGCGCTTACTTTGGACTAACCAGAACGAGTCGTAATGATGCTGGTATTTGAACGATTGATCATTTTTTCACTGCATCATTCCTATAAAAAATATTTGATAACATCATTTCAAACCCCCTTCCTGGACAAGCGAGACAAAAATAAAAACTGAGCACAAACAACAAACCTTCATCTTTTTTCAAAAGAAATAGTTTCTATGTTCATATTTTCATGCAACTGATTTTTACAGTTTCTTCTAATGTAGTGTTGATACAGGATTCTCCCTGGTACAAGGGAGACATGAGCGGTCACAAACATGTAAAAAATTCCTGATGTGCATCTTTAAAGTTAGGATTCTGGTGTTCATTAGTTGTCGCTAGTTCATGTCTGTAATACTTGTTTTCCGTAAACTATTTTATCATAAATAAGAACGTCATTTTTTTCTCGTTTGTTTTGTTTCATTGTTCATGTCGATGCCTCTTCATAGGTATACGGTATAAGTCGTTGAAGGTTGTACGATGATCTATAAAAGCTAACATCCACTTTATTTCAACACAGTTGGATAGTTGACTCATTGACCCACATACCACATCTCCTAATTGTATTATATTTTTGTACGACAGACACACATGCAATGTACAAAAGATTTCAGGCCCGATCAAATGAAAAACAAAAATATTTAAGTAAAAATTTTAAGATAATTGGGAACCCTTAAAATCAGAAAGGTGTTGCCAAATTCAAACCCTATATCAGTATATGGTACTACCGATACTAGAAAAAACGTTTCATGTCGTAATATCTGCTTGAGATTACTACTGAGCGGATTCTAAGAAACTGGGATCTATGATAACAAATGAAATAACAAAAATACCGAACTCCGAGAAAAGTTTGGAAAGTCCCTACATAAATGGCAAAATCAAAAGCTCAAACACCTCAAACAGATGGATAATAACTGTCATATTCCTGACTTGGTACAGGCATTCCCCACATTTGACACATTCCCCATTTCCATTTTCAATTTTTTTTTCTTATGTCGAAAATCAAATGGTGGCTTAAACCTGATACTATGGCTAGCTCAACCTCTTACTTCAAAATATTATCTATGACGAGTTTATTGTATAACAGTCGCATAAAATTGCATCACAATGATGTGTGAACAACAAACAGACATAATAGGTAAAATTTTCAAAAATAGGGATAGAGCAATCAACATTGCGTAAACATGACGATTTCAAGTGTTCGTTGTGTATTGCGTTGAGATTGATACATCATTGTTATTAGTAAGAACGACTCCAATCGCCATTTCATAGTATCTATTGTCACCACAAATAATATATTTCTGCGTCTTTATTGGAATTGTATTCCGATTAGTTTTATCAGTTCCCCAACGTTTGTATTGAGTTTTGTATGTATAACATATTAAGGTGTGTTGTCGCATCTGCCGTCATTGTGTTATTTTGCCATGGTTAATGTTTGTTTTTGAAGTGATTAAGATAATAACACAATGTTGACTGTTGTATCCCTACTTTTGAAATTTATACCTAATATAGATATAGGAAGCTGGGGTATTAGTGCCAATCCAAGTAACAAGTCAGAAAGGTAAACCATTATAGTCAAGATACGGCCTTCAACACGGAGCCTTGGCTATGTCTGTTTGTTTTGTTCACACATCGTGGTCAATATTATGGAATTTTATGAATATATCATTTAAGTGACATATTGTTCTAGCTATAAAACCAGCTTTAATCCATATTTTTTTACATACGAAAATGCCTGTACCAAGTCAGAAATATGACAGTTGTTATCCATTCGTTTGATGTGTTTGAACTTTTGATTTTGCCATTTGACTATACACTTTCCTTTTTGATTTTTCCTCGGAGTTCAGTCTTTTTGTGTTTTTAATTTTTCTAGTAGAGTGTGACTAGTACTGTTAATGTTTTACTGCCACTGGGTCGGAATAGGCATGAAAATACGGGGATTGTTTGGTTGATGTTTGCTGTTTCAATAGTTATCAAAGGTACCAGGATTATACTTTAATACGCCAGACGCGCGTTTCGTCTACATAGGACTAATCCATGACGCTCAGATAAAAAAAAAATATCAAGCCAAACAAGTACAAAGTTAAAGAGCACCGAGGACCCAAAAGTCCAAAACATTGAGCCAAATACGGCTAAGGTCATCTATTCCTGGGATAAGAAAATCCTTGATTAAAAAAAAATCAAAGTTTTGTAAAAGGAAATTTATAAAAAGGACAATTAATATAATTGATATTCATGTCAACGCCAAGGTGATGACTACTAGGCTGGTGATAATATTTGAAATCATTTTAGAAAAAGGAATATAAATATTTCAAATAAAAAGAAAATCTAGATATATAGAAAGTGGTAATCTTCATACGTTATAAATCCATTATAAACTAGGTTAAATCAGTAAAGACTCATGACCTGTGAAATTGTCGAAATCATTGTTTCAAGCTCATATTGAATTTCTTATTGACATAGGACTTTTAATATTGCTCCAAATAAGCAAATTAAATTGAAACTGTTATGATCTTTTCTAGATCTAAATTATTTTTCAAATGACGATTTGCAACAATTTAACAGGGAATTAATAAGCGTCAAAGATATCAACTCTAGTTATTTTTTGTTAAAAGTCAATTGAAAAAAAACACTTTGTCGTCACCTATTTGTTTATACTTAATTACAAATCATTTCGTTATTTTAAATTAACAAAACAATAAAGCTTCAATGAACAAGGCAGACCATGTAAACATATTGAAAGGTGGGAATCTTTATACTTCATGTATTCATTGAGAATGGGCTTTAACCAGTGCGGACTCATGACCTGTGAAATTGTATAAACCAGTAAAAAAACTCATTGTTGGTAGATCCTGTCAAATTTCACTGTTATCATATTGAAGTATCCAGTGTATGTAAAGTGCGGATCCTAAAATATCATTTTTACTGTATATGCCATAAATGTCTTATGTAGAATGATAAATAAACAGACGAACTTTTTTTAATTTTTGAAGAAAATGAAGAAAAATAGTTAAAATGTATATGTTCAGAAATACATAATACTAATAAAACAAAGTAAGAGATGCGAGCGGGATTTATCGCGCCTAAAGCCATCCAACTGTGAAATATATACCAAAATAGGTGAATTTTTAGGACATTTCACGAACAGATCGTGCAGGTGCTTTATAACTAACAGGTGAGATGTTGTTGCAGTAAAAAATATTCATTTTAATACAATTATTAAAGTTGTATAACGTAGAATATGTTTTGTCATTCAGTTTCTTCATATTTAACTAAATTCCACTATGATGATTTCGTAATGCTAGTCATGTTTACTGTCGAATAATGATACTATTCTTTCATTTTAACTGTGGAGCGAATCATTAGTATTGTATATGCGGTGCAATTTCACTGTATAATTATTATTTTTTTATCTATTACAGCTCATTTCTTTAAGCATGTAGAGCAAGACTTTAGTTGATTTGCTTGCTTTTTTTTATTGGATAATCATTATGATAACACCCAATTTAATTCAAATTTTAAAAATACAGGTTAAACTATGCCTATTCATATTGTTTAAAAATGTCAATCTTATTTACAAAGTTTGTATAAACAATTATACAAACAAAGCAAGCAAGCCAACCAAAGTTTTGCTTTACATGCATTAGGAAATTAGCTGTAAAGCCTTAATTTAGCCGACTTGCTCAAATAATAGATAAAGTAAGAGAAAGATTTGATAAAATTTAACTTACGGATAAAAGTTTGGTTTTAAAACACTCTACTAAATTCAATAGAAATAACATTTATTTCAAATGTATTCCATTTAGTTTCTTATAAAGCGTATAGAGATCTTTATCCTTATTTTTTTTATCCATTTCCATGACACTTCACCACTAATTACGTACATCTTGATAAAGATTGTACCTTTGTTTTCCCGTTTAAAAGGTTTTACACTGGAGCCCTTTATAACTTGCTGTTCGGTGTGAGCCAAGACTCCATGTTGAAGACCGTATTTTGACGTATAATGGTCTACTTTTATAAATTGTGACTCGGATGGAGAGTTGTCTCATTGTCACATACGACATCTATATGGCTCAAAAACGAAACGAGACGGGATAAAAAGGGATGAAAAAATCTACGCTACTTTTTTAATATATTTATAATGGGCTTTATATGAGTCAAAATAGAGTAAAATAGTGGGTCGCATTTGGGTATAAGCGTCACGCCGGATTGCCGATTTTTTGCAAGTGTGACAGGTGAAAGTCAAATGATTGTGTAGAGAAAAACGGGAAATGAAGTCTAGCGGGACACGGATAATCACAAAAAATTAGATCTGCATAGTATAAGCGGGATACGGGAATCTGACAAAACAATAAGCGGAATACGGGAATCTGCCAAAACAGTAAGCGGGATCCGGGATCAGAATCCCCCAATGAGACCCCAGAAAAAGATATTTTTGTATATTCATCCTATTGTTACAATCATGCCTTCAATAACAAAAGTATCCGATGCATACATTTTTTCATATTTTTGGTCCCTTCTTCAATTTTGTGGGGTCCAAATTTATAGACAAAAGTCCTTTAATATAGATATTTGGAATTCGTTGACATGCTGAATCTGACCATGTATCAAGTTTGGGGATTTTTTGCCTAGTTGCTGAAATAGCCCACATAGAGTTCCAAAGGGTCTAAAATCAACAAAAATGAATTGTAGCATGCATTTCGTGTACAATAACCCAAATGTGCATGGTTTTACCTCTGTGGTAGTATCCATTCGCGGATCTAGAATTTTTCATAAGTAGGGGCCCACTGACTGCTTAAGAGGGCCCGCTGCTGTCACGCTCCAGTGATTCACTATATAAGTTAATCAACGTAATCTGAAGAATACAATATGACATTTTGAGAATCGCTTTTGTTACAAGTTTGAAAAGCTATATATTTGATGAAGAATGAATGAGGAGTTTGTATTTCAATTGGAAAATACATGTATCATAAATCCTAAAGTCATCAACTAAGTTTTTTTTCATTTGTTGCAAGTGCATTTATCACATAATTCTACAATAAAAATTCCTCGCATCTTTGAAAATTCTACATTAATAATGACTGCACTAACAGTGATAATTCATTGCATCTATAGTTAAAATGGATCGCTTTCAATAATCGATATGCTATATTATGATGCTTTTATAACACTTATTTGAAGTTTAATGCTATGTTTGTATATTATAAAGACATATCACAATGAAAATATGTTAAAACTTAACTTAAAATCCTTTAACTTGATATTTTCAAAACGTAAACAAATACAGTTTTCCCATGATCCTTTATTCTACAATAGACATACACGCATATAACAGTAAAAATGAACTAGCTGGATTCGCACTTTATATACACTGGTATCAACAAAGACAAACTTATTCTTTTCTTTATGGTTATTAACTTTATGGAAACTCATAATAGACAACGCGATAATTATTGTAAATTAGTGATTTCTTTATACACATAAGATTAAATAGATTTTTACTGTAAAGAGTGTATTATTGGATGATTGACATCATGTTAGGGTGCAGTCTGAATAAATGTGCAAGATAGAAGCAAATCAGTTCAATTCGTAACATATTCCTTTGTGTGTAAACATGTTAAATAAACTGTCAAAAAGACGTTTAAACGTCATCCACTAGATTTTTATAAGCTAATCTCCAACACTGGAAGTAGAATAAAATTGAGAAAGGAAATGGGGAATGTGTCAAAGCGACAACAACCCGACCATAGACCAGACAACAGCCGAAGGCCACCAATAAGTCTTCAATGTAGCGAGAATTCCCGCACCCGTAGGTGTCCTTCAGTTGGCCCCTAAAAATATGAGGCTTGGGACAGGCGCAAAATTGCGGCGGGGTTAAACATGTTTATGAGGTCTCAACCCTCCCCCTATACCTCTAGCCTGTGTAGAAAAGTAAACGCATAACAATACGCACATTAAGATTCAGTTCAAGAGAAGTCCGAATCCGATGTCAAAAGATGTAACAAAAGATAATGAATAAAATGACAACAATACATAAATAACAACAGGCTACTAGCAGTTAACTGACATGCCAGCTATAGACGTCAATGAAACTGATTGAAAGATTATGTCTTCATCATATGAATATCAGGCACAATCCCTCCCGCTAGGAGTTTAGTATCATACTATCATAAAATATATGAGAAGAACATAACCCGTGTCATGCCAATGTTTTGTTGATATTCCTACAGGAAACCAGTTTTAAAAAGAAAGAATTTTGGTTTTTTTTAATTTGATGTTTAGTTATGTCACAATATTTGAACCTATAAACTGTGTAAGCAAATACGTTTTAATCGTCACAGAAGAGCCTGAATAAAACAGTTAGATAAATTTGTAACAAATCCCTGTTATTAAATATTTTTGCTATTTCGCTGTAGTCATTTGGCTGTATAACTGTGACATGGGAATGTTAATGTTACTTGTTGACAATTTGAATGTTCAATATATAACTGCCAATGCATGCAACGCTAAATCTGCCAACACACCCTGTCCCATTCCTTTTGGATTTTATTCGAATTCTCAGTTTTGGTAAGTAACTTTCGAATTAAAGATACTACAGAAAGTTTGTTTCATGTCCTGATATGTTTCCCCTTTATTGACACAGATGGAAAATTGTAAAAATCTTGGAAACAAGTTGATTTAAATATCAGATTGTTAACTTCTCGGTTTTTTTTATGTAACACTACCGCATGTGCACACTGTACAGACTTCATCAACAGAGTATTCTTTTTACTAAAAAAACAACCTGCATCAACAGAATTCCAAGAAAAAGAATCTGACAATTCACTTGTTGTACGGTCACCATCATGATTTCCTGACTAATACGAGGTGTTGTTGTCCCAATCCACCAGCGACTTGTTTTCCCCGTCTTTAGATCTTTTTTACAAGTTACAAGTTTATATATAACACGTTTTTGATGCGTTTTGTTATTTGATTTTGCCATGTGATTATGGACTTTCCGTATTGATTTTCCTCTGAGTTCAGTATTTTTGTGATTTTACTTTTTACTAGTATAGTTGTCTAACCTTATTCCTTTAACCGTTTGTGTTATATTTCCGATTGTGGTATTTGAATGAATGTGAATTCGGATGTCGTGTGATACAATCCTGACAATAAAGGTTCACTCCTTCGGGGTTGAAGATAAATGGCAATGTTAAAAATACGTGACAGGATTACAGTACAAATAAACGCACGAACACTTAGGACAGAGATATACAAATAGTAATAACATAAAAGAAGTTTACAACATGTAAACCGCTTAATGACAACGATTAAGATTCTTCCAATAACATCGAATTTAAAACCTGTTCATTATTTTCATTAAACTAAGTACGCCACGATTGTTTTTCTATAAAAAGAAAAAAGAAATGATACAAACAAGGGAAATTGACTTAAGTATTCTAATATATGTAGCATTTGAACAATATTTTGTCTGTGTCAGTAGGCTATTAAAAAAAGAAGGTCAATATCAACTAGGAAAAACAAAAACAAAAATATACGAAATATTTCTTTTTATTCAGAAGACAAGCTTTCTTTTTGATAAAATTATGAACGTAGGAAATAACCTTTGCGAGTTGTTTATGTACTGTTATTATTTTGCAGATTGTTAATTTGGAATGTATCGCTTATAGTAAATAGTTTGTATTTGCTATTTATCTAATTTCGTCAGTGCTTGTATAAAGAAAGACCCACACTCTAAATAATAGAGGCAATAATCAATTGTGTTATCTCTCTACCCGCAAGTATTGTTCATTTCATTCTATGAATATGTAATTTTGATAAACAAACAGTAGAACTTCGATAATTCGAACCAATAGAGACATCTCATGACTCGTTCGAGTTTTTTTCCCAATAAAAACATAAAAAAATATGTGCAAAATAGTCAAATCCTTGGTTTGTGATTGTGACCCGGATTTAGTTTTGCTTAATCGATTAATGACTATTGAACAGCGGTATACTGTTGTTGTCTTTATCTCTCTAATTAAACAACTTACGAATAATATAAAAAAAAAAGTAGATGTGGTATGATTGCCATTAATTCAACTCTTGACAAAAGGTCAAATCACACAGAAACTAACAACTATAGGCCATCGTACGGCCTTCAACAATGAGCAAAGCTCATACAGCATAGACAGCTTTAAAAGTCCCCAAAATGACAAATGTAAAACAAACGAGAAAACCAACGGTCTAATTCATGTACAATAACGAAAAATAGATATTTAACACATCAACAAACCACAACCGCTGAATTACATATTCCTGACTTGGAACAGGCACTGACATACAGAATGTGACGGGATTAAACATTTTAGCGGGATTCAAACCCTCCTCTAACCTGGGTCAGTGATGTAACAGTTCAACATAAGAACGAAGTATACAAATCAGTTGAAAAAGGCTTAACTCATCAGAACGATACAAATAGCAATACATCTAACAAAACACATAGTGGACGTTACCGGGTACTTGTATATCCCAACAATAAAAAAAAATAAGTACAGATCTAAGAGTACTCACAGTTACTGAACGCTAGTTCCAAGTCACTAACAACAAATAATAAAAAAAAATCATGCATCTCAGACTAATTCAACATCCAATGGGTTTAGTGTAACAACGGCATACAGTCAGACAAAACATGACCTCGTGCAGTGTCAATATACAGGTATCGACAGATTGTAGATCTATAAAAGTGTATAATATGTATTTAATAATATATTTATATAATATAATATATAATTGTATGATTGTTAGATTATTGGACCTATTTCCTGCAACGTATACGATATCTTCAAAGTCGACTGCTATATTGCAAGGACCTTTAATGGATTCACTTTCAAACTGCCATCATAACTCTTCCCCATTTATGCGACAACAATGAATAATATTCTCTGATATTTCTGTATAGAATACCTTGTCTTTGCTAGTTGCGATATCAAAATAATCCAACAAATTTTCCGAAACTGTTTTCCAAATTTCCAGTTTTCTGCTTGATATATCAAGGACTTTTTATTGTAAAAATGTCGAAACCGCATACTATGTAAAGTTTACCATCCTTATGAGACACACCTATACATGGGTCTTGTGAATCAATTTTTGTTTCAACCTCGAATGTAACATTATTCATAATTTCTAAGTATGCCATCTCTCCGTATGTCACAACAATGCTATTTGAATCTATTAGTCCAAAATCACACGGCGGCCCAGAGACAGGAATGTTGCGAATATGTTCACCTGAAGAACTGCATTCTGTTAGATAATTTGGTTCTGTGTAATTTGCAATCAATAAATGACCATTAGGTAATATGGTACTGCCCATAATTTTTACTTCATACTTCCCAATTCGAATTCGTTAATAAGTTGAACCTTATAGTCGGAAATATTTCTAAAAGTATGAATGTTAATCCCAATTTGAGCATGATGAATTTTAGGATCTCTGAAATGAAAATTCGTATCGCATTCCAAGATCTTTATTTGCCCAAACTCTTTTTTATTCATTCAAAAATGTTTCGATAAGGCTATGCAGATCTATTTGCAATTCATAATCCTTAGTAGCACTGATGGCATTTTTGGTGGATTCTATCTCACTGTTTAGGGACTTTGGCTCAAATTGATTTGAAACTTTCAACATTTGTTAGCCATTGCGCCTGATGAGGTTTTGTTTCACCATGATAAAGCTTTAAATATACCAAATATCCAAGATATTAAATTGAAAGAAGTTATGTGTTGAAAAACAGGATGAACAGGGAATAAATATGGTTCTTTAATGTTGGTTGCTGGTTACTTAATTAAATAAAATACAAAAAGGTATTACACTCGTTACAACTTAATTTTATTAACTTTATTAAAAATCCTAACTGGGATTAATACAGACAATCTGGGCATTAATACAGGGCCATTACAGAAAAACAAGGCCATTAAGCCTTTTTTGGATAAAACATCTTAATCTTTTAAAACAAAATTGGCTTTACATGATCACTAGGATCACTTGATTACTTTTGTTTGCTGAAGTGAGTGCTTTTTTCGATGTTTGATTGCTCAGATTGTCTGTTTCTCTGACTAAAATGAGTATCTGAAGTTACTTCGGCATATGTCGCCATTTTTCATTGTTTCCATCTTGGTGAACGGTCGCTTCTTTATTAATTGTATATGGTTATGTACCTTGTAAACCTTCTATAAGTCTTAAAAGGCGATCTTGGGTTATTTTCTTACACAACGTTCATTTTTAGCTTCAACTACGAAATTTGATCACTTTTTATACGGAGTATTGTGCGATACGTCAAGTGACATTACTCTTATACTATTTTTAACTCATTGTTGGAAACCACATGGTGACCTCTTGTTTTTAACCTTTATGCTATTTGGTCTATGGTAAAGAGTTGTCTCATTAGCAATCAATTCACATTTTAATTTTCATATTGACAGATTTAACACAATTAATGTTTTGTATTAGTTAACTTATTGTGCAAATCTAAAGTTATCATTTGTAAAATGGTTATTGGGGATTATATACAAATTTAGACAGGCGATGATGGATTGGTGTTTAATGTCCAGTAGTTAGAAAGGAAATTAATGTGATTAGTAAAATCAACAGTCTAAATCGTCCTTTGGACATGATTTGGGAATCACATCACATTATATTGTTTGATTTTATAAAATGCTTTAAGTGCTTTAATGATTTGGGTTCATTAGATTATAAATGTGTTATTGTCAATAATATCGGTTAATCAAGAAAGAATTTATACTTATTTCGTTCTGTTATCCAACAAAATAGATGTATGACATAAGCAGTACTAAACAGAGAACTATATCTCGGGGTTGGCATTGATACATTAGTGCTAGATGCTAGAGATTTAACATTCATGAGATTCATGAGTTTTTCATTTCATTTATAGAAATGATAACAGGAATTACATGTAACCAAAATATTCGTAAGCACCACATAATCATGACAAAACCCTAAGAAAATTGCTCAAACTTCAATAAAGAAGTGAACGTAGCATTAGTTTAAACGTTATTTCATTCAAATAAAATGAATTGGATTGGGTAGCAGGCATAACCTTTGTATACTCTTTCCAAAAAAAAGATAACATATGAGTACATTCAAACAATGCAACACATACAAAATCATAATGGCAACACATATTTTTTTTCTCAAATATTGCTTATCTGACTGAAATGATGCTTCCACTAGTTAAATCAGATAAAAAGTGTGAATATTCTTCAAGAACGCTTCAAATCGTTTAATAAAAGAAAAAACGAAAAAAATAAGTTTTAGAAACTCAATGAAACTAAAGATATACAAATAGAATACATGAATAATATAAACAATAGAGGTGCATTTATTTGTTTCTTTAGCTTTTATGATATCAATTTAAATGTATTGTCGTTTATTTTTTATTTATTGTTTCAATTTTAATTTTAACGTAGCAGTGACGATTAATCAACACAATATGCTTACAGGGACAAAAATCATGAATTCTATTTTCTTTGTACATTTTTTTATAATTCTTTTATTTTTTGTTAATGTTTTTTGCCTTGGTAGTGTCGTTTTTTGTTTTCGATTTATGAATGGGCTAGTTTATATCACGTTATGCTATCCTGTTCAAAAAAAGGAGCCCCTTAATTTTGTGGTTGTTATTTTGTTGCTGTATATCATATTAATTTTCTACAATTAATTTGTACATAAATCAGGCTTTTATGATTTCTCATTTGGCTTGTTCTTGTTAATACTAATTTCTATTTATTGAAGACCAAACACATTTACTGCCAGAACAGAGTGTGTCATACGCAGACTATAAAAAGCACAGATCTGTTCAAATTTTAACTAGTTACAGTCCAGAAGCTTCAACAGCGTTAGTGTCTATTGCGTTGGTGTGTCAGTTATGTCCGGAATTCAAATTTAATAGTACCGCATATCATCTTCTACATTACCTATAACTTTAGACTACAATATCAGTGGTTCTATCCCATAAATATAATTTAATATATATAAAGGTATGCATTTTCGTACAAATATCATGATGAAATATAATGTGTAATTTAATTATTTACTTCAGTAAAGTAATTGTAATTCAATTAATTACTTTAGTAAAGTAATTGTAATTGAGTTAATTACATTTCCAAATGTGTAATTAGTGTAATTGATCATTTTTGCAATATAATGTGTAATTTAATTAATTACATTCCAATGTAATTGACCTATATATATCTTTATTCTCATAAACCAAAATCCATGGTACAGAGATATAAACAATTAATAATATAACATATAGTCAGAATTAATACAAGTGTATGATCTACAACTGGAAAAATATATAAAAAAAAAAAACGCATTATGCATGTATACAATATTATACAAAAAAGTTATTAAACAATGTTTCCCTTAAGAGTCCAGCTGTTTATTAATCAGTCTGATAAATTTGCACAAATGATTCAACATACTGATGTTTCTAGTATTCATCAAATCATGAAATTTCACTATGTTTGGTCTATTTAGATAATATGGTTTCAAGAACTTTTCACTATCATGATTAAATTTCGAACATTTAAAAATATAGTGGAATTCATCCCCAATATCTCCTGAATTACATAGTTTACAATTTCGATTTTCTCTAGGTACATTTTTCCACCTTCCATTATTTTTAATTTTAATTTTCTAACATTTTTATAGAAAATTTTACTTGAAATCTTCTTAATACAAAATGTATGTTAACAAAAAATAATAAACTGAATAAAACATTGTGTAAATAATTGTGGTGCATTGATTTATATTAAATGTTAATTCAAAAGTTCATAAAAAAGTTTTAAAAACAATATATTTTTAATTTTTCGGTTAACCTTACTATAGGAATTAATACGTATCACGTGGGCAACATGAGATGTAGGATATGATTACTTTTCATGATATGATCCCCTTGGTTATGAAAGGGTTCATGTTGCTGTGTTTTCTATATGACGTTTTATATACTGTTTGTCTTTTGATTTTTTTTCTTCATTTGTTGCCATGACATTGTCAGTTTATCTTCGATTTTGCGTTTGAATACTTCTTTTGTGTCTTTCGTCTCTTTTCTCCAAAAGGTTTCTGACTTGAAACCTGTATAAATATATATATTTGCGAAAGCAAATTTACAGACCTAACATTGTTGGGTTGATGTTTAGAAGAGTTGTATATATAAAATGTACACAGCCACTGTTGGTGATCCGATTAATAAATATTTTTCTGGAACTGTATCTTACATTGAGGTCACCAGTAATCACACGGTAAGCTGGACTGGGGAACGAGCACAGGTGCAATTAGGAGGTTTAAGTTTGATATCAGCCATATTGAGATCCTGTAAAACGTGTTTGTTATTGAAAATGTTAGCTGCAATTGGTTTGGTATAGATATAAGAAATGATTGGCAGAAACTGATCTTTAGAATAGGAAGGTATTTTCTATTGAACTAATTTATGATGAACGATGTTGCCCAGGTTTACGACTACGAGACATTTGTTGGCAAATGAAAGTTTAAGAAGGGATCTTTCCTTTTTTCCAAAAGCAAACTGGTTTGAAAAGTCTGTATTGGTTTGAATGAGGGTGTGTAACAGGGTTTCCCTGACATAAATTCAACAGAGAATGAAGTTTTGAAAGGGGTAATGAATATGCTACATGCGAATGCGATGAATACCTACCGACTTTTGTATAAATGGCAGCAAGTCATCATAGAGACATCATAGATAGTTGTTGATGTATAATGACGATTATCCTAACTGCGTATACGTCGAGGAGTAGAGTTGAATATATTCATCACATTTACCGAGCTACAGGAAGGACAAGATAGAATAGCATCATTGCAATCATTTTGTGTTGCAGTTCCCAATTGTCGACTACAGTAGTCATCTTATTGTCCAAGGAGAGGCGTTGCAAGATTATGATTGTTAGTCCTGTAGTATATGTTTTCGATGATGTAAACTTGCATAGAAATAATTGAATGATCATGCTGGTTAAAATTCTGGTACACAAATGTCACGTGCATTGTGGTTGAAGCCTGATATATGGCCGCACATACGTTTATTTAGCCTTCATTTTGTTTCACCGACGTTTACACCAATCCGCAAAGGTACCACGCTAATCTGTAGACGAAATTTATAGATTTACAATTAAGATAATCGTAACTACTTGTAAAATACGACTGGTAAGTGCAATTGCTAGCAAATTGAACATCTGCTATTAAAATTCCACAGGTTTTACAGCCATTGGATTCACATATATTTTGAAATGAGACAGTGTTGTTCAGAGTCATCAAAATCCGAAACGTTTTCAACATTGTTGAAGAAGAACTAAACAGGACCATGTGTATGTAAAATAAATATATTAGATGATTATAGATATTTCAAGAATAGTATCACACTCTTGTTTACAAAGCGGAAGATGTGTGTCATATTAAAATAATCTTTCAAATATTTCTACCACCATTATTCAAACAAAATATTACCAGTATATACCATTAAGCTGAAACAATATGTATGGTTGCTTTTGGGGCTTTGTATTATCTAAACAAATAGTATACATCAAAAATATTGCTAATTGCAAAGTAAAAACCTACTTATTATCATTTTCAATATAAGAACAAAACGTGAGTCACAAGGGAGTTAACTGCCGTTCATTGGTCAGGAGATTGTTTTCCATAACGATATTCAAAGTTAAAAAAAACGGTATCATTTCGTACTGCTTTATTAGATTGTGTCTTTTGATGTTGTACATACTGATAATACAGATAGCCTTCTTGATAGTTTACTGTTTAGATTTATAATTAAGAGATTCGCGTCTTATACATACAAACCAAATTATCAACCTTTAACATGTTTAATGTGTAAGTACTTTTTTGAAATATTTTTTAAAATTTTCGTGATTTTACATTTTGCTTAGGGACTTTATGTTTGGTATTTTTGTTATTTTACTTTTTTCTATAAATTGTTCGAATTCTTCTCCTTGAATAGTGACCAGGTCAGTTACAAAACGTAAACGATGAATATTTTTGAAACTGTAGATTCGAATAAATTTACCCCTTGCATTAGTGTTGCATTAATTTGTAAGAGATGATAGGTGTTTCTATTTTGGTGTAAAGTGGCCTAAAAAGAGTACATTATATTTGTTTAGATTCGAAACAGGAGTTATAAAAACAGAAATTCCAGTCGAAAAAAATACAGGACATGTATATTATACTTTCTGTTTAACCGACATATTTTAACGATTCAAAATATCGCCCCTTTAAATCCTGTTCCTGTCGACTCATTGTACCTATGACGAACTAAGTGTGTCAATGTGTGTAAATAAACAAGATTAAAAACTGTGCCTGGACAAATATACGTGGTAACAGAATAACAGGTAAACTTTAACTTCGTATAACAAATTCTCTGTTTCTGTTATCCTATAGCTTTCAGAAGACTTTATCTCACTTGAAGCATTGTGTTTTATTGAAATTTTAAAGTAATATTGTCAATTTTTGTATAATAATCAATATCCTAGTACGAAAGATTTCGTTTTTATGAATATAATCAACATTTTGTTTCATAGTTAAAATGAGTTAGTAGTTGGACGGATGTTAACATTTTCCTCGTTTAGAGTCGAATCCGTATATCGTTGATATGTCAAGTCAATACACTATTATTGTCTTTATACTGCATCTAGAAAAAAAGTTTGCAATTGTTGTTTATTTGTTTAATATTGTTATTAATTTGACTTGAATATTAGGAAAAATACCCCTTTAAAGTCCGCATATCTGGCGGAGAAAAATACAACACAATGAACATGATGAAATGTATATACCTTTTGAAACCAATCGATTGGGAACGAATTCGTACTTTGAGTTTGGACTAAACTATCAACAATAAGCATAACACATAATGATTTATAGGATTAAACAAGTGAAATATGTTTTTTTCAACAATTGTAAAATAAATAAGTTCGAGTCGTTCCACGCTTCGTTGTATACATTGGAAACAAGGACAGGTTGAAGAGGTCTTCTTGAATATTTACATATAGTTCCGGCTGAACTATTCATTAGGAAAAGTGATATCAGGTCAGTGACTGTATATGACATTGAAATATACAGTCAATGCATTTTGACTGCTCAAATAAAAAGAGTGCAGTATAAAACGTAATTATATATGATATATAGTTATCATAAATATGCTGATACTAATTTGAACTCGTTGCGTCTGGTATTTTTATCAAATCAATTATCTCCTCAATTTACCCCATCCCCGCTCTTATTAACTTCAAAATCTCAGATCTGTGCACTTTACAAATCGTAAGCAAGTTTCAATTTACAAATTGGGGAACAGTAATTTGAGGGAAAATTTGGACTGATATGTAGAAAAAGAGACATATATATATATATAGATAAACTATTCATAGATACCAGGAATAAAAAATGTTATATACGCCAGACGCATATTTCGTCTACAAAAGACTCATCAGTGACGCTCGAATCAAAAAATGTTTAAAGGTCAAATAAATTACGAAGTTGAAGAGCATGAGGATCAAAATTCCTAAAGGTTTTGCCAAATACAGGTAAGGTAATCTATTCCTGAGGTAGAAATGCCTTAGTATTTAAACAATTCAAATTTTGTTAACATTTAATTTATAATTATGAACATATAAAAAATAACTCAAGTCAACACATAATTGCTGACTACTGAGCTGGTGATACCCTCGGGGAAATAAATCTCCACCCGCAGTGACATCGACCCAGTGGTTGTAAATAAACTCATCATAGAAACCAGAAATAAAATTTTATATATACGCCAGACACGCGTTTCGTCTCCAAAAGACTCATCAGTGACGCTCGATTCAAAAAATGTTAAAAGGCTAAATAAAGTACGAAGTTGAAGAGCATGAGGATAAAAAATTCCTAAAAGTTTTACAAAATACACCTACAGTTATTTGTATTTATTTACTAGTGTTTAAGAGTTAAGGACTTAAAAAATATTATTTACTTTTAACTTATTGAAATACTGCACCGAATAATTGATTGCTTGTTGATTGCTTAACATTTGTTGAGAATTAGTTCATACAAATTCAGGATGGTTATAATGTATCGACATGTATCGCCCCTGGAGTTTAGGAGTACTGTTTGACTCTTTCAATATCTTTTCAAGTAAACCTCCCTTATTTGTCTCTTTTATGCATTTGATAGTATAAAGTAAACAAAATATATTTAGAACTATTCGGAAAATTCTGGACATTTTGGTCATAATGATGTTACCAGTAAAAAGGGCTAAGATTTTAACATGTCATGAGATGTCAACCCGAAATAATGAAGAAAAAAAAAACACAAATGTTTTTGATAGAAAGAGAATTAATATTTGATAAATCTATTGCCTCTAACATATTTATCTGTATTATGAAAGCTCATTTCCAACAATTTGAGAAACTAGGTTATTTAAATACTACAATACGACAGTATATACATTTATCACCACAAATACTAGAAAATAACAGCCAAACTTATCTAGATCCAATTTGTATGACGCTTTTGAAACCTAAGTTTCCTAAGCAATTATAAATGTGGCTGTAAGTATTTTCTATATCTCTTGTACCTTTTAGGGAAGACAAGTTGCCTCGATAGTCTCAATGAAAATCATTTCTTTTGATAAGTTTGATAAATATGTTATCTGGTCATCACGGAAGAGAATACATTTTCAAAGAGTATATTTGCATCGTGATAGTGTTGTTATATACTACCCCCTTTTTTCATATCAACAGGAATATATAATTCAACATTTACCAGGGGGAAAAAATCCAATAAGAAATAAATAGTTACAATATAACATAGTTCTTCTTATATTATTTAAACGATTTGAAATATCGCGGGCTTAAATCTTATTTCATATCGAACCATTGTACCTACAAACACTGTTTGATAATGATCAACGTAAGGAAGTTATGTCTTGACAAATACACGATATAATTGATATCATATAACAGGTAAAGTTTATTGAACGTCAGAACGTATTGATCTTTGTTACTGTTTAAACGTTATGATCAACCTAATTTTACTTTAAATTCTTTGTTATTCAAAAAGAAAAGGAATAGCGAAACTGCGCATTAAGTAGTATATTCAACTTCCTTGTCCAATATATATTGTTTTTGCATTATTTCGCACTTTTCTTTTAATCATAGTTTACCTATAATTAATGGAGACAGATTTAAATTTCTGTTTTCGAATTCCTAAATGTCTTTTGTATTATCGTAATTCGTGCACTTTTGGAAAATAAAATATAGTATAAACGAACTTGGGTTTGGAGACATTGTGTCATGTTTTGTTATTTACAGGCGCTGAGGACATGACATGTGTGTCCCCTGGATCAAATTTCTCCACCGCTATTAACAATTATATATCGACACTAAGTGACTGTTGATCTTTTCGTCCTTTTTTATTTAAAAAAAAATAGTAACATCATTTTCTAGGGATTTTAATCTAACTATCATTGAATTTCTGTAGCAAAATGATGACTTTTGTTATAGGTGGCAAGGTAGTATTTCCTAGCCCATAAGCGATAATGATAGCCTTTTTAGAGTTTTCACCACTTTCTAACACTGCAAAAGATTCTACATTCACAGTTACCTGAAGTACTTTCGTTTTACTATTCAGAAATAAATTTGAATATGTATCATGACTGTTTACTTTTTTTGCTATTTTTAAAAACCTAAGGCCACTAGTACTTTTAGGTATTTTATGGTGCAGTGAATACAAAATTTTAAAAAAATTCTCAAAAATTCATTTTCATCTGTATGTAAAATTATTTCATAATTTTACTACACCCGATTCATCCCTCAGTTTGGGAAAGTATGTTCAGTTGATACTGTATTTTTGTCCAATTCCACTGTTTAGATACATTTACCTAAGTAGGGTACACAAAAGAGCAACCTAAATTCTGGAATGCAAATACTAAAGTGCCACCTTAACCAAGACATAACAAACTTGAAACCAGTCATGACACCTATGATTCATAGACTTCTTACTTTGGAACATATTTCAATAAGGAACACTAGTCTGCACTCATTTCTTACCAAAAAAATGAAACATTACATCCCTACCCCATCTGGCAGATTTTCACTTTTTTTTCATTTTACCATTTTTACTTAAGGAGTGAACAAAACCCAAATATATTATTTTTCAAATCAACACAGAAGTCAAACATGGTGATTCAGGAGGGAATTATTGGATTGTCAACTATGTTTATGGTTAATCTGACTAAAAGAAATAGTTAAAGCACCAAATCATGAAAACTGATATTAAAGTCTATTCCACATTTTACAGCATGCCTTATATAACTTTAAACATTTCCAGATTATGAGGGCAATACAACAAGAGTCTTTAGATTGCAGTTAACTATTATTCCAAAATCTGTTTGACAATACATGTACTAGAATACATCTCTAAGTTGACTGTTTGTCTATTTCTCATGTATGCATTAAGTTAAATTTTGTCCCCATACATAATCAATTTGCCTTTATTGTGATTTTCACTGCCAGAAAATATTAACAACTAATGGTATTTGCATGGAAAAGGAATAAACCATTCAATCTTGCTGATATAGCATCATAAATACATTCTTTGTCAAAAATAATGTCTAGTCAAGGTACAGAAACCCCTATTTTTATCTCTATTTCAGACCAATATGAGAGATAAATGACTAGTCAGAACCCCTTAACCACTTACTGGTTCCCCAAAAGCTCCTACTGGTGTCATGTTACATCAGAACTACGAAATAAACCTAAAAAAAACTAGTATAGCTGTACTTGTGTTGAAAAAATTAAGAAATTATGCAATATATTTATTTCAGTGAAAATAATAGGATGTACATGCAACCGAAGAATGTCGCGTCTCAAATTTCAGTGGTTGCACATGTGTCAGAAACTGCAAAAAGTTAAAGCGAGCATTTATAATTAAAAATATTTGCAAGTTACATAAAAATAATGAAGTTCTACTTTCTAGGTAAATTTTTACATTATTACCTACACATCAGGCAAAATTTGAATCAGCAATTTTTACCTCTCAGGGGTGGAATTTAAGGCTTGTTTTTATCATAGTTGCCCTTAATCAACTTTTTATTGATAAACTTACAAATTGCATAGGTAAAAAAAGTTCCTTTATTGATTTAGTGTAAATATATATATCCCCCGTAAGGTGGCACGGTAGTATTTCCTGGCCCATAAGGGATAATGATAGCCTTTTTAGAATTTTCACCACTTTCTAACACTGCAAAAAATTCTACATTCACAGTTAACTGAAGTACTTTCATTTTATTATTCAGAAATGAATTTGAATTTGTACCATGACCGTTTACTTTTTTTGCTATTTTTAAAAACCTAAGGCCACTAGTACTTTTAGGTATTTTATGGTGCAGTGAACACAAAATTTTAAAAAATTCTCAAAATTCATTTTCATCTGCATGTAAAATTATTTCATATTTTTCTACACCTGATTCATCCCTCCGTTTGGGAAAGTATGTTCAGTTGATACTGAATTTTTTGTCCAATCACATTGTTTAGATACATTTACCTAAGTAGGGTACACAAAAGAGCAACCTAAATTCTGGAATGCAAATACTATAGTGCCACCTATAACTACCCCCGTCTGTGTACACATGGTCTCCGTTAATTTATTTATATTAATATCAATCAACACAAGTTACAAGGAGAAAAAAACAGACTTTATTATTCTAGAAGATGCATTCTACTTGGAAATAATTTCATTAATTCAAAAAAAAAATTATAACGTGAACATAGAATGTAATCTGCTTTACAATGGTTATTTCTTACACCATTTTGTAACTCTCATGTGACAACCTCTAACAATAATTCTGACACATGAACCTCCTGTGCGAGTTACCTATATTTATTTATATATTTATATAGTCTTGTTGACTTTTATAACTGTTGACGTAAACATTGTTAATAAAATTGGAAGTACTGAGAAAGGATTTAGGTATTTTCAATTCACTTGATAACTCAACATGTACCTCAGACGAAACTGACCAAGGACAAAAATCTTTAAAAATCATAGATCTGTTCAATGTGCCTTTAAAAGAGGGACGAAAGATACCAAAGGGACAGTCAAACTCATAAATCTAAAACAAACTAAAAACGCTATGCCTAAAAATGAAAAGACAAACAAACAACGGCACACACGAAACAACATAGAAAACTAAAGAATAAACAACACGAACCCCACCAAAAAACTAGGGGTGATCTCAGGTGCTCCGGAAGGGTAGACAGATCCTGCTCCACATGAGGCACCCGTCGTGTTGCTTATGTGATAACAAATCCGGTAAATAGTCTAATTCGGTAGGTCACATTCATGAAAGGGAAGGGGATTGTAGTTACGACGTAAGGAACATAGCCGATATCATTTGTGAAACGTCTATTCCATAACGGTCAACCAACTCGTGATGGCGTCCGTAAAATTTACGAAGGGATGATTTCAACCTCACCATTTGGAACCTTTGGTTTAATAGCTTCCTTGTGAGCAGCAACCCTCTATCAAGAAAATCATGATAGGAAATGTAAGCACGGGAATATCGTTTCAACGGGGGAGATATATACCCCGCATGCAGGTGCTGCTGGAATGTTCCTACTAAGAAATGGAAAGTTCACAATTGGAAAGCTGAAATCATCTCTTTTGTCGTAAAGTTTTGTTTTCAACCGACAAAGTTCAACCAAAGACGTAGAACTTGATTTTCAGTCACTGTAATGGATGCTTAAATACCATAAGAATTGAATTGTTGAGTCTTCTAAGTGATCAGTTAAATCTCTTTCTAGATTATTAACATTAATTTGATAAACCATCAAAATCCAAAGATCACTTTCAATTTAAGTCTCTTTCCTCTTGCAGTGGTATTAAACATTTGATTTGTCTATCTTTTACAAAAGTATTCCAAACTAAAAGACAAGTCGAAAAAATTGATACGACTTTGTTTCATAAATAGATTGACCGACGTAAATATAATATCTTGATTTATGGAAGGATCAATCGTACTTTGTGAACTATCAATCCGATTCAAACTGACTTCATTTGGTCTCTTGTGGAGAGTTTTCTCATGGGCAATTATACCACATCTCCTTTTTTAATGTAATTTTTTTTTTTAAATATGATGACGGATAAGTTCAAATTGTCGTGCACAGTCTCTCCTCGAATATGACCTAACCGAGAACACAGTTATTTCGTAGTGCATTCTTTAAGACAATAAAGTTAAGAAAATCCAACCTGTGCTTTCTCAATAATATTTTGAAAGTGTGGTGAACTACTTTGGGAACAATTGATATCAATTTTATAAACAATCTCATCAGCTTTAAATCAAAATATGGACAATTTTATGTTAAGTTGTTTTTAACATTTTAAATTCTTTTAACAGTTTCCGAAATTCGATTTTTTAATCTTCTTTGGCTGGACAAAATCACTACTGTGCATTAAAATTCATGAACCATTTTTTTACAGTGTATTTAATCCTCTTAATTGCTATTTGAGGCATAAAACATGAAGAAATAAATTTGCAAATGAAATGAAAAAAGGCAAGTAACACACTGTCCTCACTATATGTGTAGACAACACAAATCAAGGGACGATAACTGTGTTCTCGGACCAAATAGGATAGAAAGACTTAACAAATCTTAATAAAACTTGGTATGACAAAACCTTAATGAATTTCGAGATTGTTGGCCAGGTTTCAAGACAAAAGAATATATTTTATAGACAATATAATTTATTTCATATTCAACAATGCATGTTAAATTTTGATGTTAAATTTGACGAATTCCAACTATCAACATTAGGGTCTTAAAAATTCAAATATTGCCAAAAAAACTTTTTAAATACCTTAATATTTAACCTATCGTGTAATTAACGCAATACTCATTTAATGTATCAGATTTATAACAATGATTCCAAAGTTAAATTTGTATGAGCCTGTGTCTGAAAATAAAGGTTTTCGAATGTATGGGGGCCTTCCATAAAGATGTAATATTTTCTAGCACTTTTAAAATTGTGATGTTTTTTTGTTATAGATAATCCTTCCATATGTATTGAATGTACTTTAAATGGAAAGAAAAAATATAAATAGCACATCATATGAGTATAAAATGGTCTTGGGCCAAATAAGACTGATAATAATTTAGGGTCAATTTAGGTTGTAGCACAAGTTTACATTTAAAAACGAATACTGAAGCTACAAAAAAAAAATGGTTCCTTTTTGCTCATTTCTATACTCAGGTTTTATGCTACAAGTAGTCTGAGTACAAAAGGACTCTTGCATTCAAATATTTATGCAGCTGAGTCCTACCTCCGGGTGCGGGACTTTCTCGCTGTATTGAAGACCCATTGGTTGACTTCGGCTATTATCTGCTCTTATGTCGGATTGTTGTCTCTTTGACATATTCCCCATTTCCAATCTCAATTTTATCAAAGTCTGACACAAAGATTTTTCGTATTTCAGTGAAAAAACATTCGATTTTAGTCTCAATAGGTATATATGTGAACCCCTTGATATCCTACAAAAAAAGAAACAGGTACAAAATACTTTGTAAAGAGTATTCCTCACAAATTTAGTGAAATCTTTATCATGGACTTTAACTTTCATGTACCAACATTCTCACATTTACTTGATTTAAACAGGCCATTAGACGAGGATGATTCGCACAACACATTTTGCACATTTGTCTCTGATAATCTATTTTTCTTTAGATTCAGAGTTCACAAATGAATTATACAACTTGATAGAGCCTAGAAACAAAAATATTGACACATGAAAACCTGTCAGATAGAAAGTCGGAATGCCACTTATGTATAAAAAGTGAAAAGGGTTTGAAATGCTTGTTTTGACCATATGATTCCAAAATGAGACATATTTGTAGAATTTCTATGAAAGAAAGGATTACTTTCCTTCTATGTGACTAACTTACACCATAAAATCATTCAGAGAAGTTGCCAAAGTACACATTGTATATTTACTGATTTCATCTCTTAGGCATGAGAACACAGTTATTATATGTTGTTTTCAATTTTTTACATCACTGGGTCGATACCTCTGCTGGTAGACTATCAATCCCCGAGGGTATCATCAGCTCAGTAGTCAGTACTTCGATACTGACATGATTTAACAAACTTTGATTAAACTTTCCGTTTATAAATTTTGAAATTATTAAAAAACTTAGGTTTCAACTCCCTCAGGCAAAATTGTCTTTAGATGAATTTGGGTGTTTATTTTAAGTATTTTTGGGCATATAGCTCTTCAACGGTTTCGGTACTAAGACATCTTCGGATTTTAAATGTTTGGCTTTGAGCGTTCCTGATGAAGGTTAATCCAGAAAAGCGCTTTGGACGCAAAAGATTATTAAACGTGTTGTTTTCAATTTTTTACATCACTGGTTCAATACCTCTGCTGGTGGACTATCCGTCCCAGAGGGTATCATCAGTTCAGTAGTCAGTATTTCGTTACTGACATGATTTAACAAACTTTACTAAAACTGTCCGTTTATAAATTTTGAAATTATTAAGAAACTAAGGTTTCAACTCCCTCAGGCAAAGTTGGCTTTAGATGAATTTGGCTATTTATTTTACGTATTTTTGACATATAGCTCTTCAACGGTTTCGGTACTTATACATCTTCGAATTTCAAATGTTTGGCTTTGAGCGTTGCTGATGAAGGTAAATCCAGAAAAGCGCTTCGGACGCAAGAAATTGTTAAACGTGTTGTTTATTTTTTATTACGTGTATTACGTAGACAATAAATGGAAATTAAAAAAATCCCACCTGCGCTTTCTCAATAATATTTTCACAGTGTACTACTTTTGGGACGAATTATATCAAAATTATACAAAACTTCATCAGCTATATCTCAAAGTATGGACAATTTTATGTTAAGGGGGTCTTGAATTCTTTTTACAGCTTCAGAAATATTAATTTGTAACCTTTTATTAGCTGGACCAAATCACTGCTTTGCATTAAAATTCATGACCTTAGGTTTTTTTACAGTATAGTTTTGTTCTCCTACTTGCTATTTAAGAATAAAACATGAAGAAATAAATTTGGAAAGGTTATAAAAAAAAATGGCAAGTAACACACTGACCACACTAAGGACTATATTTGTAGACAACAAAAATCAAGGGACGATAACTGTCTTCCCGGACCACCAACTAGATTCCGACTAATGACCGGGTTTGTAGTTAAATGAGCAGAGCAACGGGTGCCACGTTTGGAGAAGGATGTGCCTAATTTTCCAGAGCACATGTGTTGTGTTTTGTATAGTGACTGTGTTTTGTTGGGGTTTTTTTTTCATTTTGTGGCATGACATTTTCAGTTTGCTTTCGACTTCTGAGTTTTAATACCCGTTTTGTATCTTTTGCCTCTATTGAACATTTCGTTTACAAGATTTCTGAGTTGAGACCTGCATATGATAATGTTTTGTGGTGAAACAAGTTTTTTTTCATCTCAACCCTCGAATACTTATATTTTATGGAAGAATACTTCAATTAAAACTTGTTTGCTCCCTCGCTCTGAAATATAATTGGATTACAATGTCCCTGCATACGTTACGATTGTCAGCTCTATGACAGAATATATTTTTTTTCAATTGCTTAATTTCAATCTATATTAAAAAAAAAGTAACGGATTAAGAAATTTACGAGAAGTTTTCATAGTATGTAAATTGATCATTGAGTTAACACGATTTCCCGTACTAGCAGAGCAAATATGTTAAAATTTGATAAATTTTAGTGAATCCCTCAATCAATTATTTATCAATAGTATTGAATGCATAAAATTTATTTGATGATTTGGAAAGATATATTTAAACATTTACATATTACTAGAAGTGGGAATGGGCTTCTAAACGAACCAACGACAAAGATGGTGAAAATTATTTTAAGAAACTAAATCATATTTTTCATTTCTTTTAGTAAGTCCAAATGACTTCAGACAAACATATGTTATGTGGTCCATGTATGTTTGATGACGTCACGAAGGACGCAGGGAGATGGTGCACAAATTGTGAAGAAGGATTATGTACAGATTGTGAAAACGTTCACAGAAAAGGGAAAACCACAAGAAACCATAAGGTTATTTCAACAGAAGATTATCATAAGATTGAAAATGTTTCAATCTCCCAGATATGTGAGCAGCATGGTGAAAACCTTGAGTGGTTCTGTAAAAGTCACGATGAAGTTCTCTGTGTTGTTTGTGTCCCGTCAAAACACAAGGCATGTTCCGATGTAATACCCATTAGTCTTAACACAGCAAATTCAAGACAATCATCTGCATTGTCTGACCTAGAAGAGACCATTAAGGGAAATCTCCGCAACGTGAAGCAATGCATCACGAATCGTGAATCTGCTACAAAGGAAATCGAAAAACAAGAGCTGGCGGTGAAAACCATGGTTCTTGAAACAAGAACGAAAATAAACAGTCAACTAGACAAGCTACAGGAAAAATTGTTAAACGAACTAAAATCAGCATTTCTCACCTGTAAATCAAAATATATGAAAATCCTGCAGAAGCTAAAATCAACAGAAAAAATGCTTACTAAACTAAGGGAAGAAACAAAACATATGAAAGCATTTTCTTCTGATATACAAGTATTTCTTGGAACGCGTCAGGTCAATAAGCGGATCGTTAGTGAGGTAAAGTCCATCAAAAGCGAAATCGGTGCTGCCAAGGACTATGCATTGAAAGTATATATTGATAGCCTAATAGAAAAATTATCCAACGACGTTGAAGAGTTTGGTAAAATAATGGTGTCAGAATCCGCCACCAACCTTGATTTCAGAGACCCCAAATTCGATCAAGCACAAATTTGGATCAACATCTCCGACATAAAACTACAGCTAATTAAAACATTCCAAATGACAAATGAACATAAAAAGAACGTCACAGGTTGTCTCATATTGCCAAATGGTAATTTGCTAATGGCGAATGACAAAGAAAAAAATCATTTAAAAGAGTACAGTACTTCAGGCGAATATATCCGTGACATACCAATATCAGGTCAGCCATACGATATAGCCGTGATAGATCTTGAACGGATTGCTGTGACGTACGGGGACGCATCATGCTTAGAAATTATGAATAAAAATACTTTCAATGTTGAAAAGAAAATCAGTTTACAAAATAGATGCTGGGGAGTATCTCACGCGGATGGGAAACTTTACGTAGCACATGGAGACAGTGTACAAGTCCTGAATTTATCTGGACAAAACTTAAAAACAATAAAAACAGTATCTAACTATATAAGGCGCATATGTGCGAGCAGAGACAGGATAGTTTACTCAGATTGGGAGAACAAGGTGCATTGTTGTAATTTGAACGGGGAAGAATTATGGCAGTTCGAAAATGACAGCATCGAATTTCCTAGAGGTGTAAAAGCAGATAATTACAATAACGTTTATGTTGTGGGTTATGGTTCCAATAATCTAACAATAATACGACATGACGGAAAAGACAGTAAGACATTACTGACAAAATCTGATGGCTTAAAATTTCCAAACGCTTTGGACTTTGATAAAAATACTAATACATTACTCATAAACAATCAAGGAGAAAATATTACTTTGTTCAAAGTTGTTTTAAACTTTTCACAATTGCCTTGAACTGTGTGCTTTAGAAATTTTATTATATATTTACAGAAAAGAGTGTGACATTTTATTTTCAGAAAAGGGACAGTTTTGCTTTCAAAATGAGTTTTCATAAACAACATTGCGTTATATGTTACATAACTTTGTGTGTTAGGACAGGGTATAGCTGTTTTGTTTACAAGCGAGCGATTTTGAATTTTATTGTAATTAGTATAAGATTTTTTTACATAGGAATACATTACATTTATAGACATGTTATGAGTAATGTATCTAAATATCAATAATTATTCTCATAAATGAAAATAAAAGTTTTTATTTAAAATTATCAAAATGATGTAGTTTTCAAAAAGTTTGATAAGACAGATACTTTTGTTCTAAATCACTTTCAATTGGCTGTAATGTAAATCTTTTAATATATCAGCTTGACTGTACCGTTATTGTTTTGAAATGTATATATTGAGATGTTGTTATCTTTTGTTTTCTCCTTTTTTAGTAATGCAAAAGAACTGTTTTTTGTTTTTGTATACCAATATTTTCCTGTTTTCTTTCTAATCGAATAAAAGCACTGTTTTCTACCAGCCATATTTTAATGCTTACCAGGGAATTATTAAAAATATTCTACATCCTACATAAATAGAAGGTTTCACCGCAATTTTCTGAACAAAAATTAACATTCATAACGATTCAGTTTTTTTTTATTGGTTTTGTCATGTATGTTAAGTGCTTTACGGTATGAATTGATACATCAATATTTCACTTTCGTTATTCTTAAATAATTGATAACTATAGGATAAAACGCCTTTTTAAATGAATTTTTTGGTGTATAAATTCGACTAATTCACTCACAAACAAAAAGAGGTCCTAAGGACTTTCATGATATATTTGTGAATGACTTGGTCCAGTTTAAACACCAAAAGATTCCTTTAAAAAGATGTTTTATCCTTTTAATTCTTTAGAATTGCAGACAATGAATATATGTTACCACTAGTAACCTCTATCACAGGCAAATTGTATACTTGTGTCATTGAATAGGCCCGGCGTATAAAAATGTATGTTGGTTAATAACGCAAAAAATATGTACACCTTAAAATTTGCTTTGTGATTAAGAATAAACTACAAAAACTTTTATTATCATTTAGTGATAAGTTTTGTTAACGTCGGTTAGGATTGTGTTATTATCGCCGCCATCTTGTTAACATTGGTTACGAAAAGATAGTTTGGTCAACGTAGTCTTTCAAAAAATAAACAACGTCAAGAACAACAACTGGAAGTCCTCTCGTCAAATCAAATCAACGTATTCCCTAATATGCAAATCATAAAAGATTTATTGTAGTTTAAGGAGTTTGGAGTTGTTATTTATAACCAAACGAATTTCAGATAGAATATCACAGATATTTTGATCTCATGACAAAAATCTTCGACACCGTGTTCTACGGACACTTGCGACTAAGGTTTGAAAAGATATAAGAAGAGAGCAGTTGAAAATTTTCAAATCTCATTAATTAATTTTAAAAAGACAAATAAAGACATGAAATAAAAACTGCGGGAATCTTTGAACACAAAAACAGCGAGACTAGCTGCGTCGACAGTATAAGTGTTTACTCCTAAGCAAAAATTAGGAAAGAGGGCCCGGGGCGAAAGGTATCAGAGGGATATTCAAACTCGTAGATCGTAGACAGGTTTAGTGTAAACATTTATACTGCACTCGTTCTATTTGAGCAGTCAAAATGCGTTGACCGTATATTTCTATGTCATATACAGTCACTGACCTGATATCACTTCTCCTCATGAATATTTAAATAGAAATTTAAAGTGAGTGATATAAGTATTGGTAGTGTTAAAAATCAATTTGAAAGGAATTTTTTCCTGAAGAAACCGTTTTGATGAGTGACAAATTTATTTTACTGGAAGGTGACTTAAATAAAAAAAAATTGTCATTTGTTGTTTGGTTGTATTTTTGTTTACACGATGAAAACAATTGGGGGTAATTATTTTTTTTTTTATTTCAGTGATTGAACTATCATTTACCAGAGGAATCAGTTATGCTACCTTAAGCTGTCCAATATTTGTAAGAAAGAGGGCTATTCTTAAACATATTGGACAGCTTAAGGTAAAATAATGGTTTCTTACAAGTAAATGATAGTCCAATCACTGAAATAAAGAACGGGTAAAACAATAGAATGACGTCACAACAGTGTTTTAATATTTCCACAGACTATCTGCCAGTCAATAGTTTCAAAGACTATAAATTGTTATATGGATCTGTCGTCGTCTTCTTAATCTGTATTTGCGTTTGGTTTACTTTAGTTAGAATTTATAATATACACGGAAGTTTAAACATGTAATTAGTATTCCTTGTCTTGATATATACTAGTATATAATATGCACGGAAATTTTAACATGTAAGTATTCCTTGTCTCGATGGCAGTAAATAAAATATTTAAAAATACAACACGCACTTTAAAAAAAAACTTTTAGTTCATCATGTACATGTCAAGTTATATGACATTTTTCTTTTCTTTCAGATAATATATGAAGACTTTTAAAAAGTTGATTAGTTCGATTTAATTAAACACTTTATGACTGTTGTTCAATATAAAAAAAACACCTAATGAGGTGGCAGAAACCAGTTATTTTACAATAAATCTTTAGAATTTCATGGATTTATGATTTTATTTTCTTGAAAATTCATTCAAGCTTATATACAAATAAAATGTATGGTTTCAAGGAACTAAGATGTGTGCGTGCTTATGTTAATATATAGAAAACCTATAAATTTGGGTGTCTGTCCAGCATGGAAATTTAAAAATTTATAAATGCATTGCAAATAAGGCAAAAAATGTGATGCTCTGATACCAATCTAATCCTCACCTGCAAAATCCTGCTAAAAGCCGACAAGAATTTTAGCCAAAATTCAAGAGAGAAAGGATATTCAATGAATTAGAGCCTTGTCCGAACCTATCCTTACCATCAAAATCTCAAGATATTTTTGTTTACATAAAACTGAATTTTTCCCCCACTGTGATTGGATGCCGTCAAGTGAGGAGACCACAATTTTGACATCTGATTGGACCTATATGTGAAGGAAATCCCCAACCTGTGTATGCAACTACTTACTTGTGTAGAACAATAGCCTAGAATTTACATTCATTTATTTTTTCAGTCCACATGATGCAGTTATATACCTCAATACTTAACTATAACAAAATTTCTGCGTGGGACACATATTCTGGTACACCAAAACTGGTACCTGCCACCTTTAACCACTCATTGAAAACAATATAATTCCATTTTTTTAGTCTGATTGAGTTCTATAGTCCTTTACCATTAAAAATACATGCATTTTATATGGTTACAGCACAAAAGAAAACATTAATAGGCTTTGTAAGACCAAATTTATTAAAGCATTATTTGCGTCTTTTGCCGTCTCACTGCTTTGAATGCAAAAAAATTAGAAAAAAATGATTGTGTTCATATTTAATAAATTTTATTGTGTGAGTTGTCTGGTACAGTGTATGAATTATCCAACAGTTTTTAAAACTACTTAAGTTTATTGTTTCATGCATGATATAAAACCACTTACAACTGATCTCAAGAAGTATTTTCCCATTGTTTGAGGTATTAAATAGTCTCAATTCTTGTCACTATCATTGTTCTGTTGACTGCAGTGCTGAAAAAGGCTTAGTTATGAATAAACTAATATTTTTGGTACATATGTTTCACTTTGTAGATCCATGATGCACTAAACTAAGTGTACATTTATTCGCAATCAGTCTCATATCTCTTCTCCAAATGAGCTAGCTGTGTAGGCCGCATGTTGAAATTTTAGAATTGCCACACTATTGCTGATGAGAGAGACCAGTTTTCTTATTTCTATAGCCTGCCCTACAGTATCAACTATGTTGTAGACCTATAAAAAAAGAAGAATTCATATATTCATAGTTAAAAAGTAAATAAATAAGAAAATGTCCATATCATATGAAATAAATCATTATAACAGATAATATACAGTATAATCAGCTTTTTCTTGTACTATGCTGAGGCTTATTTTACTTTTTTCTCTCTTTGTAATTGCTATTTCCATATAATTTATGATATAAAATCATTGTTTGGTGAACATAATCACTTTAAAACTAATCAATTGAATGTCATTGTTTGTATTGGGATACAGAGTTATCTGTCTTGATATTTGATAATTCTTAAAATCCATGTAAAAACTATTTGCTTGCAGACAGACCTATACATTGACTGTCAATAAAAGAAATATATTACCACACACCTGTAGAACTCTTAAAAAGGCACATTTTGTGATATGTTAAAATCATGTTTAGGCTTAAGGTGGCAGAAACCAGTTATTTATCAATAAATCTTTAGAATTTCATGGATTTATGATTTTATTTTCTTGAAAATTCATTCAAGTTTATATACAAATAAAATGTATGGTTTCAAGGAACTAAGATGTGTGCGTGCTTATGTTAATATATAGAAAACCTATAAATTTGGGTGTCTGTCCAGCATGGAAATTTAAAAATTTATAAATGCATTGCAAATAAGGCAAAAAATGTGATGCTCTGATACCAATCTAATCCTCACCTGCAAAATCCTGCTAAAAGCCGACAAGAATTTTAGCCAAAATTCAAGAGAGAAAGGATATTCAGTGAATTAGAGCCTTGTCCGAACCTATCCTTACCATCAAAATCTCAAGATATTTTTGTTTACATAAAACTGAATTTTTCCCCCACTGTGATTGGATGCCGTCAAGTGAGGAGACCACAATTTTGACATCTGATTGGACCTATATGTGAAGGAAATCCCCAACCTGTGTATGCAACTACTTACTTGTGTAGAACAATAGCCTAGAATTTACATTCATTTATTTTTTCAGTCCACATGATGCAGTTATATACCTCAATACTTAACTATAACAAAATTTCTGCGTGGGACACATGTTCTGGTACACCAAAACTGGTACCTGCCACCTGACTGGTTGTGCGCGTAATAGGTAAGTTTATGTCCCTTCCCATACACACTATTGCCCTTGGTTTCGCCTCGAGCAATAATTGGTATCTCAGGTACAACAAACTTGCTATTACCCTCACACCCAGTCCATAGGTGTATACTATTTAATGACAATACGTGTGTCGTTGGTTCAAATTATGGGGTTAATTCGTTATTTGTTTTAAAATATATGACATATTGCTTCATTTAGAAACAGCTTTGGAGTATTACGTATCAAATAGCTTTTTGCGAAATATTATATTACTCTATCATGTGTATTGTAAATTCAATTTCCCTTTTACATGAAGATTCCCACTTTCTAATTTAATTTTTGAGGAAACAAAAACCAGAAGAATTTGCAATAAAACAAAAACTATAATTCAAATCTAAGTTCTCTATGGATAGTTGTCTCATTGATAATCATACAACATATCCATATTTTTATTATATTTTTTTTAGCCAGATGCAAAAGGAGTGTACAAAAAATTCCTGTCTCCAAAAAATTAATAATGTTAAAACATGTTAAAGAAAATTGAGGACCTAAAAGGTTTTGCCAAACTCAAACCCTAACGATACTACCGAAACTAAAAAAAAAGTATGTTTTCTATCGTGATCTCTCCTTGAGATTGATACTAAACAAATTTATGATAAAACTAGGATCTATTAACGTAACGACTTTCATTTTCAAGGAGTACGGTCGATACATGATTGTTATGAGAAAGAACTGCTGTAATCGACACTACACAGTATTTCCTGTCAGCACACAGACCTTATTTTGTTTTTGGAATTTTTTTTGTTGTGGACTTATGTTCCAATTCGTTTAATAAGTTCATTCACTTTTGTATGAGTGTTTGTTAGTTCAAATATTTGGATTTCTCTTGTACAGTGTAAAAAAAAAGCACAAAAATACTGAACTCCGAGGAAAATTCAAAACTAAAGTCCGTAATCAAATGGCAAAATCAAATGATAAAACACATCAAACGAATGGACATCAACTGTCATATTCCTGACTTGGTACATGCATTTTCAAATGTAGAAAATGGTGGATTGAACCTGGTTTTATAACGCTAAACTTCTCACTTTTATGACAGTCGCATCAAATTCCGTTATTTTTACAACGATGCGTGAACAAAACAGACATAATCGGTAAAATAGTCAAAATATGGTTACAGCAGTCATCACTGTGTTACAATCTGAAGACAAACAATCATATACAAAAAGCACAAAAAGCATCTATCAAATTAAAAAAAAACACATTCCTTGTTTTGCGTGTTGGGCGCGTCAGAAAATGCAAACGTCACAAAGAAATTTGACCAGTCATTGCTATTACTACCTTATCATTTTTTGAAATCAAGACATATATCTCCATTACGCTAAGCTCTGATTCCTTGTCCGTATTTGACTATGATTCGGGTCCTATATGTTAAATCGGGTCCTCAAAGTTATATCTTTTTTAATATTCAAAGATTTTGTCCTGGAGCATTCGTGAAGAGAAATTGTTTGTCAAAATGCATTTCTGGTGCAGAAAAATTAGTACTGTTAATGCTCTTACAGCAGATACAAATGAGATGAATGTCTTTATTCTAATGAAAAATTCTACACTTCATTACATTTCTGTATCAAAACATGCTATTTCATGTATCAACTCTGGTGGATAGTTTTCTCATTGACATTCATACCACATATCTTTATTTTTATATTATTTCACAAAGTGTAATTCCGAACCAAAAGGTGGTACATTACAATTCTGCCTTAACGGACCAGATAATGCAACCTGTCACGCACTAAATTCACCCAATGAGACGCCAAACGCCTTGAACACAGATACGATTGAGCTCAGTAGTGAAAAGCAAAATTAGAAGCTTGAATATTCTAATCTAAGACAGAGAAATCCTAATAAAAATACGAGTAACAAAACATTATCAGAGTTTCAACCAGAACTTTCCATATGATAATTTAGTTAAAAATATAACAAATCACTGTTTTTATCAGTAAACATGCGAAGTCTTACGAAATATTCTCATTTAATACGATGTAAAAGCGTTACACGACTTTGTACATTGAAACTTTCCCTCCTTTATTACATATGAGTAGTGTTCTTTTATCCATATCAAAGTCCACAGCTTGGGGATAGAAAAGTCCATCTGATTCTGTCAGTAGTGTCTTACTGTCTTTCCCATCTTGTTGTATGATTGTAAGATTATTTGATACAAGACCGACAACATAAACGTTACGGTCATGGTCTACTGTTACACCATAAGGGTGTGAAACGGATTCCCTTTTAACCTGCCATAACTCTTCTCCATTCAAACGACAACAATGTACTATGTTCTTTTTGTAATCTGTGTAGAATATCTTGTCTCTGCTAGTTGTAATGTTTAATACACTATCAGATGATAATTTCAATGTTTCCAATTGTTTTCCGGATAAATCCATGACTTGTATTGTAGAGTTTCCACTTTTTACATAAAGTCTGCCATCCTCGTGTGATACTCCATAGCCTTTACTTGGTAATCGAATTTCTTTTTCGGCGCGAAAAGAATGAGTATTTCTTATTTCCAAGAATTAAGTATATTTATACTCTACGAGCTGATTTTGTTTCGAGTAATTCGTCATCAACAAATTACCATTCGGTAATATGACACAACCTCTAACATCTATTACATAATCGGTTTCCCTCTTCATTTGAAATGTTTTAATTAACTGCAGTTTCATGTCGGAAAGGATTCCTGATGTTGGAACTTTGGTCTCAATTTTAGTTTGATCAATTTTGTAGTCTCTGAATTCTAACTCGGTACAACTTTCCAATACCTTTATTTGCTCAAAGTCCTCAACTTTTTTTGAGAAATTTTCAATTAAACTATGAATATCAACTTTTAATTCATAATCCTTAGTAGCACCTATTTCAGTCTTCAGAGATTTGATCTCGCTAACGATCCGTTTATTGACCTGGCGCGTTCCTAGAAACACTTGTATATCAGAAGACAATTGTTTCAAGTGAAGGGTCTGTTCCTTTAGTTTGGTTAGCATTTCTGTTTTTGATTCTAGCTTTTGAAGGAATTCCTTGTTTTTCGATTTACAATTGTCAGATATAGATCCTAGTTTGAGCAATAGTTTTTCCTGTAGGCTGTCTAGGTAGCTGTTTATTTTTGTTCTAGTTTCAAAAACAATGTTTTTAACTATTAGTTCTTGCTTTTCAATTTCCTTAGAAGCGGATTCACGATTTTTGGTGAATTCTTGCACGTTAAGAAGTGTTCCCTGGATTTCTTTTTCAAGGTCAGATAAAGCAGTTGATTGTTTTGCATTTTTTGAGGCAGCACTTATTGATATAACACCAGTACATGACTTGTGATTTGACGTGACACAAACCATACATAGGAGTTTATCGTGATTTTGGCAGAACCACTCAAAGTTTTCTCCATGATGTTCACAAATCAGGGAAATTGAAACATTTTCGATCTTACGATAATCTTCTATTGAAATAACCTTATGGTTTCGTAATAATTTGATTTTTCTGTGAACGTTTTCACAATCTTCACATAATCCTTCTTCGCAATTTGTACACCAACTTCCTGCTTCAATCGTGAAATCATCAAACTTACATGGTCCACAAGGTACAGGTTTGTCTGAAGCCATTTGGACTTCCTAAAATGGAAAGACATATATATGTTAAAAAAACAAAATCGTTCTCAAAATGTGTTCTGTAGTTCGCATTTTATAACAAGTAAACTAATACTGTGGGTTCATTATTATTCGTTGGATACCAATTTTCGTGAGTTTCGTGGGAACATGTGAACCACAAATTCAAATGTTCAACGAATAACAAATTGTCTATTTATTGTGTATGCAGAGATAGGCAAAAAACACGAAATCAAATACCCATAAAAACGCCAAGTTATTCTCAATCAACAAAATTGATACCCACGAAAATATGAATCCATAGTAATCAAATATAAATCTTTCAATGTGTTCAGTACTTCAGCTAGAAATTTTTGCAATAGATTCTGTTGATATTTCGGGGTGTCTATGTATATCACAGCAATACGATAAGAATCAATCACTGTAATAAAATATGCCAAAGCCGATACTTGAATATCAGTATACAGTCAAACTTACTTTAGAGACCACCTGTAGTAAGCAAAAACCTGTGTTAAAGACCGCCAATTTTAGATACCTCTGTAGTACATTTCATATGAATTGAACCTGTATTTATAGACCACCTGTCTTAAGAGACCACTTGTGTGCTCTCCCTTAAGTGGTTTCTTAAAAGAGTTTGATTGTAATTGTATCGGCAATATGACGCAACCTTTAACATCTTAACTAATAACTCTTCTTAGAAGTAAAATATAAAAACTTCCAATGCCATCAATGGTGTTAATGCAGCAAAAAAAAATGTTTCAAAAAAACTACATGTAGACAGAGAGCAAAACAAGTACGATCCACTTCAAAACTGAACAAGACTTCTAAAATGTGTGAAGTTCGTTTTAGTCCTGATGTGGTATGGGAAACTTGTCCATAAAGAAGCAGCAGCAGAGCGATAAGATTTTATACTTAATGAAGTAGTTATTAGCAGTGTTATCTTATAAATGTTAATATATCAAAAAGAATATTTAGTGTTTGATGTGAGGCATTTTGTTAACATAAAAGAGTCAAATTAATCAACATTTCTTACTTAAAGGGTTTTGAACCCTTACGTTCTCAAGAAGGGTTTCAGAGGATGAATCTTTATATTTTTCTTCGCAATAAACTTATCATAAATACCAGGATAAACATTTTTTGGTATTTGCGCCAGATGCGCGTTTCATCTATAAAAGACTCATCAGTGACGCTCATATAAAATAAAAGGCAAATAAAAAATGACAAAAAAAGTTCGAAAATGAAGAGCATGCTTTGTGAGGGAGATGATACATTTAATTATAATGTAAATCCTTTTCCATGGACATTCCTTTTAATCAGAAACAGCTATTATAATCAAACATGTTACAAGAAATTAAACACAAATTAAAATGAATAACATGCATACTATTGATGTAAAAATTAAGTTGTAAGTGAACACTTATATGATAAAATCAAAATGGGCAATTGTAGTTTTAAACAAAATGACATGTAAATGACAGTTCAAACATGCTTAAAAGACAGTACATACAAATGTTTATGTATTTATGTAGACCACATATTATTTGAAGTTTGGAATTATAAAAATTTATCTTTGTCGTTGTCTTCGTCACAAAACATTTTAATTGTCTTTGATTGTGTCTTGTATTGTCTGGTAATAATACAAACGTGTCAGTACAGTGAAACCTGGCAAAATCGAATCCTGCATAAACCGAAAAGCTGTATTTACTAAACATGTTATTAAGCACCGTCATATCAAAAAGTAAAAATCACAAAAATACTGAACTACGAGGAAAATTCAAAACGGAAAGTCCCTAATCAAATGGCAAAATCAAAGGATAAAACACATCAAACGAATGTACAACAACTGTCATATTTCTGACTTGGTACAGGCATTTTCAAAGGTAGAAAATGGTGAATTGCACCTGGTTTTATAGCGCAAAACCTCTCATGTTTATAACAGTCGCATCAAATTGCGTTATTTTTACAACGATGCGTGAACAAAACAGACATAATCGGTAAAATAGTCAAAATATGGTTACAGTAGTTATCACTGTGTTACAATCTCAAATTGTAAGCGTTGTGAACCTGATAAAACCGAACATCGGCCAAAACCAAACAAAATCTTAAGTCCTAAAGAGGTTCAGTTTAAACAAGTTTCACTGCATTATTTAAATAATGTATGCTTTATTGATTGACACATCAGTTACAAGGTCAGTTTATATATTACTAAACTATCTTTCCAACTTAGTATATTTTGGTACTTTCTGCATGAACGATAAAAAATTACTATCAAAATCTAGTCCAGTTTATAATACTTAAAACTGAAAATGATTAATAATTTATTCATCTAGGTCTAGCCAGGCCTGATATAAAAAAAAAACTGGATATACAGGTTTGTTTATACTCATAGTAAAATAAGTGGTGTGAATACGTTCATATTTGAAAAAATGGTATAATTAACCATAACGTTAAAAAACATACCTTATTCATTCAGAAACCACATTATACACATTCCTACTACAAGTTATGAGGCGGATCCAAAAGGGGGTCCGGGGGCTGGTAACCCCTATTTTTTTACAATCAATACTTTTGAATGGGGACAAATGGATGGAGACCCCTTTATATCCTGGGTTTGAACCACCACCCTTCATTTTTAAATGACTGGATACGCCCATGGAAGTCATGGTGCTAAAATGGAAAGGAACTTGTTAGTGAAATAATGATTGGTCTAGTAATACAATTACGATGAAATAAAGTATCTAACAAACAGAATATCTAGAGATAAACTAAACAAACTGACCTGAAATAATTGTGGAATTCCTTGAAATAAAAATACGTACACTATGAAACAGCAAATACAACCAATCAAGACAGAAGGAAATATATGATACGTGTCTCGGGTACGGAAATTAATCAAATTCGATAGAAATACACCACCAAAAGATATATAACCAATGAAATGTGCTTAATCAAGCATGAAAACAGTGACCATCATAATAGAAAACGGAAGTGAGTAATAATTATGACAAAAATAGTCAATTGTCCAAGTCTGTCACTAAAAAATACATATAGGTTAGATAATGCTTGGTCATGTTTTATGAGTACTTAAAGATCTAGGCGTAGGTTAGAGTTTTGATGTACTTAAAACTTGACCATGTATTGTCTGACCAATTTAGAATATATACACACCTTCGAGTGACCTTACAATATTAATCTCTCCCATTGTTATAATAAAATCTAATTATAAGCTCACTTTGTGTCTTTACATTGTTATTAAAAGATTTGTAAATCATATTTAATAGTCCTTTTAAACAGATGGAATGAAATAGTCATGAGATATTTTGTGGGGGATTTCTTCTGCAGTAGGTTAAATTTATTACTTTATATTTAATATTTCAATATTTAATGGCTGAGTATGTTCTAAAAATGATACAATCCATAATTAATCTATCTGAATATTAACACAAATATGAATTAGGATAAAAAGTTAAATAACAAAAATATCGAACTCCGATGAAAATTCAAAACGGATAATCCCCAATTAAATGGTAAATTAAGTCAAAAGCTCAAACACATAAAACTAATTAAAAAGAACTGTCATATTCCTGACTTTGTACAAGCATTTTCTTATGAAGAAAATGATGGATTTCACCTGATTTTATCGCAAGCGAAAACCTCTCACTTGTATGACAGTTCCATTATATTGACAATGTGTAAACAAAACAAACAGACATCTCGGTAATAGGTAAAAATGTTAAAAATAGGGGTACAGCAGTTAACTTTATTTTATAATCCTAATCACTATAAAAATAAAGAAATATATTGACAATGAAAACAAAACCGTATATATACAAAGCACCACAGCAAAATCGAAAGACAAAGCACAACGATTTACCATAGCACAATAACACAATGACGGGATGTATAAGTATACCGAGCAACGCCAAATGGACATTACCATAAATAGACTATTTATATAAATAAATGTTTTTTGATTGAGTTAAGCCTTCCAATTGATATTTTATCGTGTGTGTTTCTATGTTGTGATGTTATACTATTGTCTCAGAAAAATGAAGAAGGTTTAGTACCATTAAAACGTTTAATCCAGATGCAAATGTTTGCACCTGTCCTAAGTCAGGAATCTGATGTACAGTAGTTGTCGTTTGTTTATGTAATTTATACGTGTTTCTTATTGTTTATATAGATTAGACCGTTGGTTTTCCCGTTTGAATGGTTTTATACTAGTAATTTTGGGGCCCTTTATAGCTTGTTGTTCGTGTAAGCCAAGGCTTTGTGTAGAAGGCAGTACCTTGACCTATAATGGTTCACTTTTATAAATTGTTATATGGATGGAGAGTTGTCTCATTGGCACTCATACCACATCTTCCTATATCTATATAACCATTAAAAGTATTAATTTACACAGACAAATAAAATAATACTTCAACACGTATTAAGATGTAAAACAATATCAGTACCAAGAATCTATACTTCACGGCCATTGTGTATTATTTTTGAAGTTGATACGGAATACATTTATCAACAATGTCTTGGTATCTTCCGATGAACCATATATGTAATACCCATGGATGAACTTATACAGAAAAAAGGAGGAAACGTTCTTTGAAATAACCAGGAGTATAAAGTTCTCGATAAACTTGGTTCGTCAACTTTCTGCTCAGACACTTGTGACGTTTTAAAAAGTCCGAGTAGAAGCTGGAAGCTTTTGAATACCGAATGGTTGGGAAATGTAAATTTCAGTAAACCAGTCTCGAGAAACCAGTCGATCGAATTGTAATTTCATTGCGACAATGAGGAAAACGAAATCTGAACACAAGGAAGTTAAATTACATCACAAATTTTCCACAATTTTTTTTTCTTTTCTAAATATAAAAATCAGTGTTTCACGAAATATTATGTTTGTGATCATTCGTATGAAAATTATAAGAAAAAACAGACACAATGAGATATTGTACAAGAAAGTTTACCTGTGAAATGCGTTCAGCTATATTTTCTACGACACATCTTTATGTTTTGTAACCGTTTAAAGACACAAGTTCAGTGACCTCCATAAGCATGAAAAGAATATAAATGTAAATTATACATAACTTATCTTAGCGCGCGATATTTCAAACCGGATGAATACAAACTATGATAACAGTACAGATTCCCCATTGGACTGAATATTTTCCTGTTTAATGCTGTATACTTACTCCTATGGTAGACTGCATTTACTAGCCCTGATATAAAAACGGAATTATTGCCTTAGATAAATTAAAAAGTAAACAAGATCATGATAAAATTACATATCGATTCCCTTTTGGAATATTTTCCTGTTCATTATTACTGTAGAGTCAGACTTATCTCTTTGGTGACAATTTTTGTATTATTGTCCTTTATTTTTGTTAATATGCCTTTTCTACATGCCTTTTTGTGTTTCTTTCTTAGTACATACATGTATGACATGTCTCTGTACTTATACATATTTTGCCATGGTTAATGTTTGTTAATCTATTTGTTTGTTTGTTTTTAGAGTGATTAAGATGATAACACAATGTTGACTGCTGTACCCTTATTATTGACATTTTAACCTATTGGGTCTGTTGGTTTGGTTTACATTAAATGAGGGACGAAAGATACCAAAGGGACAGTCAAACTCATAAATCTAAAACAAACTGACAACGCCATGGCTAAAAATGAAAAAGACAAACAGAAAAACAATAGTACACATGACACAACATAGAAAACTAAAGAATAAACAACACGAACCGCACCAAAAACTAGGGGTGATCTCAGGTGCTCTGGAAGGGTAAGCAGATCCTGCTCCACATGTGGCACCCGTCGTGTTGCTTATGTGATTACAAATCCGGTAAATAGTCTAATTCGGTAGGTCACATTCATGAAAGGGAAGAGGATTGTAGTTACGACGTAAAGAACATATCCGATATCATTTGTGAAACGGTTATTCCATAACGGTCAACCAACTCGTGATGGCGTCCGTAAAATTTACGAAGGGATGATTTCAACTTCACCATTTGGAACTCTTGGTTTAATAGCTTCCTTGTGAGCAGTAACCCTCTATCAAGAAAATCATGATAGGAAATGCAAGCACGGGAATATCGTATCAATTGGGAGATATATATCCCGTATGCAGGTGCTGCTGGAATGTTGCTACTTAGAAATGGAAAGTTCACAATTGGAAAGCTGAAATCATCTCTTTTGTCGTAAAGTTTTGTTTTCAACCGACCCTCATTGTCAATTTCTAGATGTAAGTCAAGATATGAAGCCGACTTAACTGTATCTGTAGTATCCTTTATCTCCAATTCGATGGGCTAGATGCGTTCCACATAGTCACCAAATTTTGAATTGTTTAGTGAAAGAACGTCATCTATATAGCGGAAAGTAGAGTTAAAGGATATTGCTAACTTCTTATCTTTCTTCCTAAGAAGTTCCTGCATGAAGTCAGGCTCATAATAATAAAGAAACAAGTCGGCAAGTAGAGGGGCACAATTTGTTCCCATTGGGATGCTGCCAGTCTGTTGAAAAACACGTCCTCCGAACGTTAAAATGCGAGGTTTGGTATGCCACAAAACCAGGTTCAATCCACCATTTGTTTCTTTAAAAATGTCCTGTACCAAGTCAGGAATATGGCCATTGTTATATTATAGTTCGTTTCTGTGTGTGTTACATTTTAACGTTGTGTTTCGATCCGTTGTGTCGTATATTTTCTCTTATATTTGAGTGTGAGTTAACATTACTATAAGACGTGTCACGGTACTTTTTTCATGAATTTGGTTTTGATGTTATATTTGTTATTCTCATCGGATGCTTAGTCCGTTTCTGTGTGTGTTACATTTTAATGTTGTGTCGTTGTTCTCCCCTTATATTTAATGCGTTTTCCTCAGTTTTAGTTTGTAACCCCGATTTTGTTGATTTATGAGTTTTGAACAGCGGTATACTACTGTTGCCTTTATTTACACATCGTTGTCAAATATATCGAATTTTATGCGACTGTCATATATATGTGAGAGGTTTAGCAAGCTATAAAACCAGTTTTAATCCATCATTTTTCTACATAAATAAAATGCCTGTACCAAGTCAGGAATATGACAGTTGTTATCCATTCGTGTTATTTGTTTAAGCTTTTGGTTTTGCCATTTCATTTGGGACTTTCCTTCTTGGTTTTTTATCGGAGTTCAGTATTTCTTGTGGTTTTACTTTTTGGTAGACTGCATTTACTACCCCTGATTCGGCGGAGGACATTTGAGCGCATTGATAGGACATTTGAGCGGAAAAACATAGGACATTTGAGCGCCAAAGTAGAACCCATTTGAGCGCCAGAATTTTAACCCATTTTAGCGAAAATGAAAATTGTCAAAGCCCATTTTAGCGAAATAATGTTAACCTTTTTAGTAAATAAATAATATATAATAAATTAAAAAAATATTCAATAGACTCAAGACAGCACAATATAAAACAAATAATACATGTCCATTAAAATTCAGCACTAATGTTAAAAGTCTGTTCTAGCCTGAAATTGTAACCTAGAGAAGGTACGTAATGGGGTCTAGATATACCCCCTGTGCAATGCTGTTCATAGAATTTCATTAGGAACTGCTCTCTCTCTTTATCTTTTCTCGATCGTGGTGCACATTCCTCTATACTTCGTATCTTTATATATGTTCACTTGTTGTTTGTGATGGGCTATCTAAAATACAGGTGATCGGATTAATCCGGCGCTTAAATTGGCTCTAATGTTGGCGCTCAAATGTCCCCTAGTAGTTTTAATTTTTTCGCTCAAATGTCCTGCGCCCCCCCCCCCCCATCTCATTAGAAAGATATTGTTAAACCTTATAAACCTTATATAGATTGAAATTATCTATTCTTTTTTATAAGTGAACCTGATACTTGTGACAAACACAAATGATAACAACAAAAGTTAAATAGATTTGAATACATTGTTGTCATATTTATATAATTATGTTATTTCAAGTTATCATTTTATAACTTGGCTCATATGTGCAAATTGTAATTTTTCCGAAAAGTGCTAGTACTCTTTTGACTAAAATTCTGAATTTCCTTGATAACTTGTACAATTATTAATGATAAAGATTGGGTCGGAGCCTGAAATTCGGTGGTTTTCGTTTGTTGATGTGTTACATATTTGTTTTTCGTTCATTTTTTGTACATAAATTATGCCGTTAGTTTTCTCGTTTGAATTGTTTAATTTACATTTGTCATTTCGGGGCCTTTTGTAGCTGACTATGCGGTCAGGACTTTGCTCATTGTTGAAAGTCGTACGGTGACCTATAGTTGTTAATGTTTGTGTCATTTTGTCTCTTGTTGAGTGTTGTCTCATTGGCAGTTATATCACATCTTCTTATTTATAAAATATATTACTAGTAAAAAATATATTAAAGGTTATTTTTTCTTTCATCTTGAATTATTAAATATCGAGCATTTCCTATCCTCGTCTGCATTTAGTTTATATTTGAGGAATTTATCAGGGTCACTAGTTTTTCGGTATCAAAAAGATTTCGTAACATAGGATTAACTATAATTGTAATGTGATAAAAAAAAAGTCTGGTACGTAGTATTTTGTTTATTTTAACAGTAAAGGTAAAGTGTTTTATTCAACTTCTAAGGTTTTACAAGTCACTTCCTTTGGGACAGAATGTGCATTTTCATCTAGTCTTAGACATGATAATTTATTGACACTACTTACAAAGCAATCACATTATTTCCACACCCTCCATACACCCCCTTTTGACTTGAAATAAAAGGGTATGATGTCTCTATAATGATACTCAAAGTCAATGCTTATGAAAGGAGTAGGTCCGGTAAGGGCCGATTTTGGCTTCAAATTTTAATTTCATCTGACGAAAGATTTTAGACACTTTTTAAAAACGTTTAAAAGTGTCTATTTCCGTTATTCAATTAGTTTATATATGTGAAATATTTTAACTGATTTACTCATTAAAAACACTCCGATGTCAAAAATTCATGTGGCCGCATCCGTGTTCATCCTCAAACTTTACATATGTTATGTATTATCATCAAATACAACTTGCATTTCAATATTAAGAATGAACACAAATGCGGCCACTTTCATTTAAGACGGAAACCGTCTAAAATTTAACTAAAATGCTAGAACTGTGAAGATTTCAGTAATTTAGCATGACTTAATGATGCCAGTACCTAATACATGTATATGAACACTACGCTTTTCGTGAATTAAATACGTTAATTCGTAAACGGCGTGCTATATATATAGCTTGTATTGTCAAAAATAGCCCATATTTATTTAGCAGAAGCATTCTACTTTCCAATAAATAACCAAAGGTTTACATTTTAACAATTTTGTAATACTGACATGCTTTGGGGCCAAAAAGGGGTCTTACTGAACCTCCTCCTTTTCGACAATTAAAACAATCAAAGAAGGCATTATGTACAACCGAAAAGACAAAACTATAGAGACAAATAATCTGAACAATCATAGAAATGTGTATGGAAGACGATAGTTAGTTCTAAGGATACGTGGTTTTTTCAATCTTTTCACGGCATTTATTCTCGTGTATGCCACGAACAGTTTCGCTTTTTTAGCACGTAGACACATTATATTTTAGTAGGACTGCAACAACAACTTTCAAATTATAACAATAGACTATATATAGGTCGCATTTCTTTCTAACCAAAATTTTGTAAACGTTGTGTCGAGTTTGTTCTTCTTTTCTAAACGCTACAAAAGTAGAAACAAATACATCGTTTAATAAGTCTTTACTGGCTCTGTTTGAACTTTCAATAATGCATGCACATGTTGTTGGTAAACAGACTTTTTACAAACGTAGAAACAAACACTCCGTTTAATCAGGTTGAAGTAAGAAATAAATGTAGCGTTTGTACTAACAAACGACAAACTGCAGACGCATTTTTATCGTTTTCATAGTTTGTCAAAGTTTATGTAAACTTTGCAAACGTATGTTTGAAAGAAATGATCAAAACATAAATTATGTGCGCTTAGCCGTTTTTATCGTTTGTGTTAGAAAGAAATGCACCCATAGTATGTGAATCTGAGATTCATCAATTCAATTTCTTAAAATTTATAAAAATCATTGTAATAAATTGCTTTGCTCTTCATGGGCCCTTTAATTGGAATAAAAATATCTTATCTTATCTTATCTTATTTTTTAACGAAGTCGGGAAAATGGCAGTTGTTATCACATAGTCCGTTCCTAGTATGTTGACGTTTGTTTTTGTGGCAGATTTCTTCCGTTTTGTTTCCTCTTATAGTTGATGTGTTTCCCTGGGTTTTGGCTTGTGATCCGCGTTTGTTTAAGTTAAATCGATTTATGACTATTCAACAGCGGTATTCTACTATTGCCTTAAAATTATTTGCAGTTTTTCGGGGAGGGGGATTTCACATTGAAATTCGTTCACCTTACATCATCGCTACAGAGAAGTTACGTAATGTACGATATATATATCTTTGTTGAATTGTAATAAAATGGCTGATTGTTAAACTCTCCTCACTTGGTTACTGGAAAACCAATCAACACAGAACAAATAAAACAAATATAGGCAACTGTTGGTCACCGTACGGCATACAACAATAAACAAAACCAATATATAAAGCCACCGACATAAGACAAATGTGAAACAGTGCAAACGAAAAAAAAACCCAACGGGCTGTTTTAGGTAAAACCAATAAACGAAAAACAAAAATGACACAAGGCAACCAACAACGACTACTTAATAACGGGCACCTGAAACGAGACAGGTTTATAAAGAATGAAGTGGGTTAAACAAGTCATGATTGTCAGGGATCTGTCCTCTTGCCGGTTTGACCCTGCAGATGGAGCAAAATACTGTGGAAATTGTTTCTACTTCTCAAATTGGTGTTTACATCAAATGTTCCTGACTGTAAAATCTAATACTAGGGGTGTGAAAGAAATATCACGACGTGATATACACGGCTTGTCCATATTATCAAAAATTGAGAATGGAAATTGGGAATATGCTAAAGAGAGAACAACCCGAACAAAGAATAGAAAACAGTCGAAGGCCACCATCTAGAAAACTCCGCACCTGGGGGTGGGCCTCATAAGCTGACCATTAAATAAAAGTTTACCTGCCTGTAAAAACTACTATATGGGTTGTGCAACAAACTTTACGGCGTGATATACACGGTTGTTCCATATCATCTTATTATTCAATTAATTCAATAAAAATTATTTTAACATTTTAATACAAAATAACTTAATAAACATAATATACAATAATTTAAAGTCCACGTTATAATTCGTCATGTTTTGGTCCAGTGAATTCTTCATGGGAAATTTTCCCGTCTTTATCTTTGTCTTCTGTTTCAAATAAATCGTGAAGGACCTTCTGTTGCTGCTGAGAGGCTAAATCGACTGGTATCCCCTGCTGTACGGCTTGATGGGACAGGTACATGATTAACTGTAAAAGAAAATAATGAATGTCTGGTGACAATTTTTTTTAAAGTTAAATGCACTGTGAAAAGCTTTAAATTTGTATTGGAAAATATATTTTTTTACGAATAAAGATAGCTTTAGATTTCATATATGAATCAGGTTCTAGTATGAAGTTGCCTTCGTAGCAGCAGATACAAATGTTTTTGGGAGCAACATGGATGTTTTACATTCTGAAATATCGTTTATCGGCTTATTTTTGGCTTTATAAAGCGCTTGTGTTTTTGTAATAAACGGAAAAAAACAATACATCCGTTCCCTCTTTTTCATCCCTGGCCGCAAATATTTCCACGATTACAGTAATTTAATGAACGTGTTATATGAATTTTTACAGGGGACTTGGGAGCATAATCCATGTCAGTGTGTTATATCCCCTGAGCAGTCAGACGAAGTTCATATAGGTCACTGACAGCGTTTATGAGCCCATATCCAATATAAAGTCAAAATCATAATAACGTTACACTGGGGTGTCTGGATTACTACAATGTGGATTGCCGCAGTAATTGATATTCTTATTTTAATTTCGTGTTCAAATGGAAGATGGACTCATATACACAGTTACCTGTCAAAGTAACAAATCCCATTGCAGGATTTACTGGAATATTTTAATCCAGTAAAATATTGATTGATATACCTATATAAATTACTTGATACAGAATACAAACGATTATATATTAGAGATATGATGGTTAAGTATTAGAAAGAAACAAGCACACGGATGCCCCACTCGCACTATCATTTTCCATGTTCAATGGACCGTGAAATTGGGTAAAAAATCTAATTTGGCTTTAAATTTAGAAAGATCATATCATAGGGAACATGTGTACTTAGTTTCAAGTTGATTGGACTTCAACTTCATCAAAAACTACCTCGACCAAAAACTTTAACCTGAAACTCCCACTTTCATTTTCTATGTTCAGTAGACCGTACAATTGGGGTCAAAAGTCTAATTTGGCTTTGAAATTAGAAAGATCATATCATAAGCAACAAGTTTACTAAGTTTCAAGTTGATTGGACTTCAGCTTCATCAAAAACTACCTTGACCAAAAACTTTAACCTGAAGCGGGAAGAACGGATGGACAGACGGTACGACGAACAGACGGACGCAAATGACCAGAAAACATAATGCCCCTCTACTATCGTAGATGGGGCATAAAAAAAAAGATAATTTTACCTCGTCTCTTGTTAAGAATTTATCGTTGTCAATATCAATCATTCTGAAAACATTTGGTGGCTTGGGTCCATCGTGGACTTGCAATAATTCTATCTCGAACATAAGATTGGCGTTTGGGGGAATCACTTCACCTGAAAAAATACACATAAATGTTCATTGAGATACGAGATTGCATAAAATTTTACATATAAAATCAGGAGAAAAAAGAGAACTAAAAACATGGACATAATCTTAGATAAGTTCTATGATAATGGTATAATAGTTCAAACTTGATTTACATAACATGTGTGCATTAAAAGGAAAAGTTGAAACTACACAGTGAGAATTATTAGAATGTCTCCTTCACAATAAAGATTCAAAAGTTTTTTGACATACAGGAAATACTTATTTTTCCACAATTCAATTAGATTTATAATATTAAACTGTTATTCAGGGATGCCCATTAATGTCTTGAGACAAAAATACAAAAAATGGTTCGAAGGACATATATATAACCAGTAGTATTTTAAAGATTATTATTAAAGATCTAAGGACAAAGGTCACCGTATTGCCCTTAACAATGAGCAAATTTTACACAAGTTTTGAGTATTTGTTCAAACCAATTATTAAACACCGATTGCAAAATTATATTCTTTAAAAATAAACATCATACCTGATCCTTTTTCTCCATATGCTAGATTTGATGGAATTGTTAATTTTCTTTTTTCATTGACACACATGCCGAGTAGACCCTCTTCCCATCCTTTGATGACGGCACCAAGACCTAACTGGAACTGGAATGGAACAGCTCCTACTCTCTCGCGACTGAAATGGAAGAAGTATTTCCAAATATTAAAAATTCAAATATTAAATTTCATTGTTTTTGTTATTTCAATATAGAGTGTAAAAGATGTGACTGAAGCCCACTTTTATGAGGGATTAAAGTTGGAAATGCGCACACATTCAACGCTTTAAAATTTTATAATTATAAAATTTCAAAAATGAAACATTCAATTTTTATAGTTACATTTGTATTCTGTACTCATGAAAAATCTAGTTTAGTCAAGCTTTTCGTTTTTTACATATGTGAAGGTATTGTTTGTGGAGTGCACGTGCATTCGAGATGTTGCATCGTTTATTGGAAAATAGAAATTTAGTTTTGAATGCCGCGTGATTCGGTTGTCGGCCAATCGAAATTAAGATTCTTCTGAAACATCGGAACAATGTACTTATTTTAAATTTAAAAAGCTAACATTGGTGTAAAACACACGTGTACATGCAGGTATGTTAGACTATGAAATCAAAAAGTTAAACAATCATGTCAATTATATTCAAAGTCAAATTTTGTACATATTCATCTATTTGGAACACGTAAATGTTCATGTTTCCCTGCTCAAGGTCACAAATCATACTTCGGGCAACAATCACTCATATCAAAATGACAGGTAGTTAAAAATGATATACTTATGTTAGATACACACATCAAAGGATTATAGTTATTGTATACTATTTGTGACAGAGCTACAATACCACATACTTTAAGTGCAAATATTATTTTGTTGACGAATGATTTTATATTGAACATTGTTTGTTAAATGTATTTCACGGTGCATTTGGTTTTCCATATGTACTTTTCAATCGAAAATTTCATCATTATAATGGAGGACAGCATTTACATGTATTTGAGAAAAACGAAAATGACATATCAAATTAAGGGGCATGCAACCATGTGCTATTCTGGGGGAGGTGGACAAGATCATGTTTTGTGGATTGACTATTCACTTTCATCTGTTGCTATGTATGCTTATTTCTTACCGCGGGAAAACATATTTTCACCTAAGGACACAACTATATTCTCGGCCCCTCTGTGTTGCAGAATATTTATTGTTATCCTGGTGGTGGCAAAGTTATACATTTCCAGGTTTGAAGTGGCTAGAACATTCATTTTTAAAACCATACACCACCCCCACCGCCGTTTTTCCCCGCAACCCCAAAAATCAAATGTTCGGGCCCCTTTACTAATTATTTTCACATTCTTTAAATCGCATATAAATGCATGTGTTTATAAAATTTGGTATGAATACAAATAGTCAGGTGTATGCCTCCTCATCTCCGTTTACATATAGTATTTGCGTCTAGGCTAGGACGCAAATGGCGCAAAAGCAAAGGACCATATTCCTTGAAATTCTATTTTAGGCATATGTTTTACTCGAAGCAGTTATAGCAATTTATTAAACAAATGTGAAAAAAATAGATTTCATCCCTATTTTCAATTTACTGATTACTTCTTTGGGTGTTTTTTTTCGTGCTGTTTGGTTGCTTGCTCAATTATGTATACCTACATCTTAATTTATTCCGATTATCATAGGTAAGCACATGGGTTGTTCCGAATGCTTATCTGTTATTATTAGTTTCATTTGTGCTTGAATCATATTTCGGCAAGAAAACACAGGAGAAAAGTAAACCAGTTAACAATAGAACAATTTTAAATGCAATACGATTCAGGCCTGTTCCTAATATTTTGTAAATTACTAGTATCTTTATGTTCATGGTATTTGAAAACAAATAAGGCAAAAGAAAGATATGACAAAAAAGGCCAATAGAAAACATGTACGTACCTTGAGTCGAATTTTGTTCCATTTTCAAAGAAACCTTCATAATGCAAAACAACCATATCATGTTTCTGAACTTTTCTTGCGCAGTCTGGCGGTGGCGCCTGGATAACATCTATAACTAATCCCGATTCTCCAGATTGTGCATAAATTGTACTTATAACTGCCAACCCGAAACAAATTATTAATTGGGACCTCATTATGACCAGTCTATAGTATTGTTCGTCTCGGCTTAGTGTCCCGATTCAAAAGTTTAACATTTGTCAGCGTGCATCCAATTTTAATACAAATTTTCAAAACCGCCCAGGAAGTTCCTTATCTTAACCCACGTGGCATCTTTATAAGTTTCCACGTTGATTAGTATAGGTACTTAAACGGAAGTTGTTAAGATTCTATTGACAAGATAGATAGATATAAATGACTAGAAGATATTCTTACCTGAAGAGTTGAACAAGATAAGGTTTTCACACAATATCATGTAATATTGTAAATATTTATCACCTTAGGGGCTGATTTTGAAAATTATACAATAGAGAAAATGACATTTATTAATTTTCAAATTTTCAAAAAAAGTTGAAAAACTGCTTTTGAGAAACTTAGATGAATAATGATGAAAGTCCTATTATTTTATATTTACATTCTGCCTTGTTAACTAAGCTTCGCTAATGTAAAATAGAGATGTTGATAAGAATACCGATTTAAAAAAAACTTAAATAATAAAAAGTTTTATTTTTTTACGTTATATTTCAAAAAAGAAACTTTAATTAAATTTCAGAATATAGAAATTAATGAATGTTTCTATGTGATATAAATAATGAGAAAAAAATGTGCAATTTCTACTCCACAGACCTTTATATTGGTTTTCTATTTTTCTATATACATGTAGCTACACAAGTTAAAATTTGAATCCATACCAAAAGTACTGTATTGTATTCTATAAACGTCTAAAAAAATAATCAAACGTGAAGCAAATCAAACAAGATAATCAACGGTGTGATTTAGGGAGCTACCATTTGATTTTTATGGGGGGGGGGGGGGGGGCTAGGATGAAAAATTGTGTCCTGCCTTTTTTTTTTAAGTTGTAATCTCTGTCCTGACTTTTTATTTTTCAGTCTATTCGGTCCTACCTTTTTTTTCCTTAGCTATCCTGACTTTTTTACAACAATTGTCATATCCTGCCTTTCTTTTTGCCAAGTTACTCATCCTGCCTTCTTTTTTTTTTACTCAAAATCCTGTCCTGCCTTTTTTTCAAATTTCATCATAGCCCCCCATAAAAATCAAATGGTAGCCCCCTTACGACAACAAGAAAAGCATGTTTGTGATCGAAAGCTTAAAAACTCCGCCAACATGGGAAAGTGGTGCAACATCTGTACGACATTAGATACAAAAGTGTAAAAAAAAAACTGTTTGAAGTGGTTTCACTCTAGTATGTTCGACACGAAGCAAAAAAGGCAATTTACAAAAAGTCACAAAAAAAAAGAAATATGTTTGTATAGCTGGTATAATAATATCCAAATTTCAAATGCGTCACATTTGTAAAAATAGACCAAGAAAGTACAGTTATGTTAGAGTTTATATTAGAAAAAACTTAAAACAGTATAGGACACGGGATTAGACGAGACATGCGTTCTGTAGAACAATAAACAATACTAAAAACAAAATTCGAAATTTTACTCGAATGAATTTTACAGCAAAATCTCTCTGCAATTACTCTTTGATTCAAGAGCCGTTTGTGCTGAGTGACATCCCATAAACTACTAGTATATATTTACTTTGTTGATTTCTTTCTCCTGAGTTATAAAAATTAGTTATAGTTTGAGACATCGAGATTTGGAAACATTGGCTGTGGGACATACAATGAATTAAACGGGATTTTGCTCGCAAGTCCGGTACAATTCAACATAAATTACAATCAATTGTCATCGAACGATTAATATAATATAATGGTGAGCTAGGAGGTCAAAATAAGCCTAAAGATCACAATTAAACTAGAAGTCTCAATTTTGCTAGATGTTACAATTCATCTATAGCTTGAGGTCACAGTTGTGCTAGAGGACACAAATTAGACATAAGGTCAAAGTTGCGCTAGAGGACACAAATTAGACATAAGGTCATAGTTACGGTCTACAACCAAAAACAAAAACGAGATCTTAATATGAAAAAAAAACCATGCCTGCTTAAATTTGAAAGGTTGAATGGCAAATATTCTCCATATACCATACAATGCAGTTCGAATCATTTCATTCTTTATTGAAATTCATAGCAGAAACGTAGGTTTCTATCAACATAGCAACGTATGTATGTATGAATGCAACATTGTATCGTATTTCATGATAAATAAATCTAATATTGGAATGCCCAAAGATTCAAGTTGTTTTAAAAGATTTTGGAAATTTCGAGTATAAAAAGAAATATAACAAGAAGGACTTTCTCAAGCAAGAAAAGTTCTATCCCGGTGATGTAAAGCTACAAATATTGTATTTTAGATACATGATCGTACAAATGAATCCCTGTCAGTTACGGAAATGTCATTCGATGCAAAAAAAAGTTTTGCTGACGCTATCTGACAAAATAAATATATACTTTTTTAAATCATTTTTCCGTGATAGTATTTAGTTGGGTTTTTTTAAATTTATTCCGAACGTGATTTTCTACTATGATGCCACTTATTCCTCTAGAAATTTTAAAACTACATAGCAACTTGAAAAATAAAAATTTTAAATTTGATATGAATTTCAAGGTTCTGACTTGTAACATTTTTTAGTCTATTACTGGTCAATGGTACATAATAAAGAAAGCTCGGTCTGGCGAAAGTTAAACATATTTCCTTGACCTTTAATTGCTCTTATTTTAAATTTCAATACATCTGCATTACAAGTTTGACTAGTATTGTGCTTATATCTTATATCATGTATTAACTTATGAGGATGTGGATTGGGGCCCTTCTTTATTTAATTGAATTAAATTTTAAGCCTTTTTCCCTGTTTTTTAATATGTTTGCCCACTTTAAATATATATATGCTCTAATCCTTACAGTTTAGCAACCCACTTATCTTTCTTCTTCCCATTTTTCTCCATTTTTTTCAAATTTTTCTCCCATATTTCTGTATTCTGTAAAGCCCCATCCACACCCTTCTTTACTGATTTCTATTACCCTTGTTCATTGCTATCTTGGATTCTGAGTAACTATCGAAACAATGCATCATGTTCTTAACGGTTTCCGATAAAAATTGAGTTATGAAAAATAATGATATAAAACGGTAAAGTTATATAAATAACAGTTCTAAATTAAAAGACATTCGTCATCCTCATGATGAATTGTTTAAAAAAAATTATTAAATGACATTTATGACAAATTGCTGTATCTGTTTGCTTGTGTATATGTTACATAGTGTAGTTTGTATGATGTCTAAGAAAGCTAACATTGGATTGTTTTACTGGGTGTTAGGTTGAAAAGAGAGGGCCATATAAAGTGCAACGAAATATGAAAATAAATAGTTATTCTAATTATTCCAATGTTCAGCGAAAAATAAAGAATTTCATCTGAGTTAGTAAAGTAGTCCCAGATTTCAGTCAAGAACGAAATATAAAAGTATAGCAATATAGGTAATCCAGCAAAAAAACTACAACAATAAACAACTCTTTTTGCTGAACATTCTAACGCGACTAAAAAATCCTTACACCGTCAATCTAGATTAAAATTATTGATTACTATATAGTAATGGCTGCTTACTGCATGTAAATTGGCAAATATTACTGTCGTACACTAATGCATAATCAGGACATATTCCAACTACGCACAATCTCCGCCGCAACGACTAGACGAGGAAAGCTCTACCCACGTTGTATTACTAATCACAGCATTCATAACTAAGCAAAATAATTACATACAATTTTTTTACTCTGATTTCATATCAAGAACAAATTGTACAGAAGCCTTTTAGGGGCCATGCTTATTGACTTTTTACAATTTGACTTGATATAACAGATTATTAATTTGATATAGCAAATTATTTATTTGATATAACAGAATAACAATTTGATATAGCAGACTATGATTAATTAATATAACAATTTATTATTTTTAAATAACGAAAAAAGGAAATCTGATATGTCAAATTACTTATGGATGGGTTGGGGTTTTCACCCTTCTCTGTTTGACATAAAGGATGTATAAGTGAAATCCTAAAACTGTTTAGAGATAAAGACCTAAATGTGTTTTGCATTGATCATGATCTGAAATCCTTAACCTATAATACAACGTTATTAAGCTGCCCAGTTTATACAGTATAATGTGTTCAAGAGAAATTAGAATTCCTCAATCATTCAAAATCTAGAGCATGTTTCTTTATTAAATCCAATCAAAAATACAAATTGAAACAAATGTATTTAAGACAAATGCAATGACGAATTGACAGATGTTTGATAAATCCTTTCATGTTCTTATTGAAACTAATAAAGCAACATGCCAGGAGTCGATTTCACAAAAAAAACTTACGATCAAGATTTATTGTAAGTATACTGATTTGTTCATGACTTAAGGCCAATCTTAGTCGTAAGTTTTTTTTTGTGAAATCGACTCTAGGCTTTTTTTCGAGCTTGGAGCCTCCGACTTTTGTCGAAAAAGCGAAACATAGCGATCCTACATTCCGTCGGCGTCGGCCACAAATATTAACTATGTGGTTAAAGTTTTTGAAATTTTAATAACTTTCTTAAAATAACCTCTTTTTTTTTTACCAAACTTGGACAGAAGCTGGTTTATGATCATTTTAAGATATAGTATCCAGAAGTAAATTTTGTAAAAAAAAAAATCCTGTTTTTCCATATTTTATTTATAAATGGACTAAGTTTTTCTGCCAGGAAACAGTATATTCACTCTGTGGTTAAAGTTTTTGAAATTTTAGTAACTTTCTTAAACCATCCTGGATTTGTACCAAACTTAAACAAAAGCTTGTTTATGATCAAAAGCTAGTATCTAGAAAGAAATTTCGTTAAAAAAAGTACCTGTTTTTTCGTATTTTACTTATAAATGGACTTAGTTTTTTCTGCCAGTTTACATTACATACATTCAGACTGTCTGCAGTTAAAGTTTTTAAAACATTTATTAGATTAATAGACTATCCTGGTTTTTTACCAAACTGCTTGGACAGAAGCTTCTTACAATCAAAAGATTATATTGAGATGAATATTTTTATTATTTCTTTTCATCGTTTTTGTTGGGCCTGCGATTAACAGCAAAAGAAGGCGAGACACTAGGTTCCGCGGAACCCTTACACATTTTTTAAGAAGGTGAAGCATTTTTCTCCCTTGCATGTTTCTATGATCCTAAAACACCAATAACTGAATAGAACTTTTCATTTCCTTTTGAATTAAAAATATGCAATTTAAATTGATCAAACATTGCCCATTAGGCCCCTTTTCTCCCTAACATTTGTTCGTTCTATAACTCAAGGTCCCATATACGAAATTGAGGAATTAGTCCCCAAAACTGTCTCGAATAAAGGGAAAGGGGATGATACTATTGGTATAGAAATTCACAATTTGTTGTATCAAATTGATAATTTGTTATATTGTTAATTTGTTATATCAAATTGGATAATTTGTCAAAGTTAAATCAAATTAATATAGTTTCAAGTCATATCAAATTGATAATCTGTTTTATCAATAAATTAAGCTGTCATATGATCCCGTACAGATTTTGTCTGTCATTAACTGGATAAAAGGTTCAAATGTTGACATTGTTAATTAAAAACAAAACTGAGGTATTTACCTGAATGTTTGGTAAAAAGGGGGGTCATTTAAAAAAATATATAATAAGAATTTTTAATTGCTATTTTTCTCTATCATTTATGGATATTTAGTATAATCCGATAATTTATTTTATTTATAAAACTATTGTTTATTTGTAAATAAACTTTCTTGTCAGTGTTGTCCGCTGCTTTCTTGTCATATTTTTTTCTTATTTTCGCCAATATTTTTCGCTTCTTGCCCATGGTGACGCTTCTTGTTGCTACATTTCTTTTTGTTGTAATTAGCGAGACCCATGTGCGTAGTAATACATAGTTGATGTATTTTCAGCCTTAGAAGTAAATGCGGTCTAAATATCAACAACTGTTTGTAATGTGATCACTGAAAATCAAAATTAAAATAAAATGTATTTCAAAAATTAAAATTTCAAAAGAAACTGGATATGAACTATTTCTTTAAATAACCGGAAACAGAAGTTGACGCTTTATTTTGAGCAAATAGGCTTCGCAGAATTTTCAAAGCATGAAGTATCCAAAAGACGAAATACATCTTCTTTAAACCTTTTGGGGTTAAATGTATGAAAACCGAATAACAAAATATTTCTTAAATGTTGTTCATCATGTTTAAAATTAGTGATTCTTGTTGAAGATTCCATTGCAAGCGTAAATAAACAGGTCCAAGCATGAAAAATATTTTTCAACCCAGTGCATTATAAAAAAATTTTTATAGTTTTCACATGTAAACATGATTACAGTATACCATGTCATTTGTCGATCCCTAGTGTTATAAGTTAATCGTATTTTTCTTTGTACTACTTCTTTATTACTACCAATGTCAATGACATATTATTAACACACACTTGACAAACATAACAAAACCATTTTAGCTGATGAACCCAGATAATTTTTATTTTTATTCCTCAGGCCTGTTGGTACAAATTATCTCAATGTGCAGATTTTGCTCAACATATTTTCCTCTCTGTGCTTTAAAAGGGTATGCGCTGGTAAACTTGAGATAGGGAGACACTTATTTTTTTTTTTTTTTTTTGTCAAATGATAAAATTAGTTGCATTATTCAAAATGTATGGAGTACTGTTGTTAAATTCCATTGATGTTGCAGTGCTCTAGCTACTAAGTTCGAACAGGGCGCAGCACCCGCCCTTTTTATTGACGCCCGTGACTTTATTCTGCCGTCCTTAAGGCGCCATGCTGTTTTAATCGCGTAAAAATCTGCAATTTCTGCCTTTGAAATACTGGTAAATTCGTAATTCTTTCATCAACGGGAAGTTCAGCTACCTGTGCAAACTGTCAAATTAGGTAACCCATTAAGTGCATGGCTTCTGACAGCTTTGGTGTCAAAGACATTGTTAATTAAAACCCAATTACCTTTAAGTTAGCTTTAGGTCATACATAATTTTTGTATATCAACAAAATGAGTTACTTCCCCTTATTTATCACCTTTTCACATTAATTTAATGCAAATGCATATCAGAATATGAATTTAAATTTTTTTTTCTTGAATACACTTCAAAAATAATTATTTTGAAAATTATATTTTGCATCTTTACTTCCATTAACTGATCTATCAAGTGCAATGAAGTATAAAAAAATCACAATATCTGCTTACATACTTGGTAAGATTGGTATTGTAACAGCAACAATATAATATGAAGGAAACTGCTTCCTAAAATGATTTCAGCATCATGACCATAGATTTATGAAGTCAACCATATAAAATAGTGCCAAAAGTGTTGAAATATATTACTCCATTTGAACTGAAACTTGAATTTACAAGAATGCATATTAATAAAAGTTATGTGCTAATTAATTATGCAATATGAGGCTTAAATAATTGCTTTTTTTTTTTGGGGACATTAATTAACACGTAAAATTGCCCTTTTTCTGACTGGCACCCTGGCCTTTTCAAATCCTGGCTAGAACACTGTGTTGCCAGTGGGATTCAAACCTTCAATCTCTGGATCTTCAGGGCTTTCCATTGAAATGGAAGTAGAAGGCTGAATTAAAATTATAGGCGGCTATAACATGTGTTCGGGGAAGCCGGACGCCCACCAAGCTGTAAGCTTGGTGCCTTACAGCAGGGGGTCTGGGGGCCACTGAAGGCCCCCGTAAGCTCTGGCATAAATAGAGCAAAATCCTGCATTCTCGCAATCTCCTGGCACCAAATTTAATCTTTCAAATGACCATTTTTATGTATGAAATTAAAGAAAGAAAGAAAAAAATCTCAAAGAAATTTCATTTTTTTTTATGTCAGTTTTTTATTTTCATTACCTTATGCTTAAAATTCATTTACTTTTAAAGGAGTTTTATTTAAATAATCATCCGGTTTGTTAGAAATCTTGATCGATTTATTTTGCATAACTACGTGCATTTGTAAACAAATGACCCCCCTTTTCTCTCTAAAGACTGTTACGCGTATTTAAATCATACAATTATTTCTCAAGCATTGACAGAAAATTAATATATCCTCTGATTTTCTCTCTTTTTTTGTAAACTGTTGAATAAGTCGGATACATAAATCATTTGGAAATGTTATTTATTTGAGGTCGAGTCGACAATATTCTACTTTCGTTTTTGACCTTGATTCTCTGAACACCACGTGGTCTTTGAAAAATGAACTTCAAAAGATACTGTTTTCCAGATTCTGAACAATATGATCTACTACACTTTCTTTAATTTGACTAATATTATTCCATAACATAAGATTGTCATCCTATCTGATTGTCTTCACGTTTTAAAAGCGAAAAAAAGCCAACGAGTTAATGATCATCGGAACGTCTCTATTGTTATCGTTCAATGACCACCGGAACGTCTCTCTTGTTATCTTTGAAAAGAAACGATGCATTCTGACTTTAAATAGACAACCAATCAGTGACCTGAATTCATGTGAACTATATTTAGCCCAAGGTAAACATTGACTTTTGGTCCTTGTTTATCGTGACCGCGACTTTGCGACAATCTATACGTCTCTCGGCTGTCTGTAAACATTTGAAAAAGATATTTTTTTTCTTTTTGAATTTATATTTTTGGCAGTGAAGTAGCCGGCACTTGAAGCCACTGTAAGCGGCGGATTTCCGCCGGCTACCGGCTTCAATGGAAAGCCCTGGATCTTAAAGCCCCGCTCTAGTCTAACCAATTAAACATTGTAAACCAAAGAAGATTTACCCTATCTCAATCAGTAACTCCATTGAACTCAGTTAGATTACCTAAGACCATGGAAGTATTATATTGACAGGAACTTCAACAAGCAGACTTCGAAAGTTTATAGTGCGATTCTGCTAATTAACTCGACATGTTGTATGGATGCATGCATGTGTCCAATCAAATTTTTGGAACATCTTGATCGATCGTATTTACCTGACACACCGAAATAAGCCAATATGTACTTTTAAATTGTCTAGGAAATGACATTTATCATGTTCATGATGTTTTCACGCTTTTGCTATGTTAAAACAAATAAAAATAAAGCAATTATTATCTGATTTTACAGCTAACTTTGACAAATATTTTACTGAATTGTTTACCGAAAGAAGTTTCCATGTTGAATTTCATTTACATTGCTAGGCAGTCAAGGATATAACTCTTATAGGGTTATTACAGAAAAATAACTTACATTTGTTATTGTGGACTAAAAAATTAAAGAACTGTGATAACATATATATGTTACATGTTTCAAAGGGACAATTTACATCACAAGTTCAGTTAAAATGTATTCAAGTTCTATCGATATTGCTATTGTCTTTATGTACATGATGTATACTTAACTATAGAAAGATATAACAGTTCATAGTTTGCCAATTTTGCATAGTACACCTATGTTATAACAAAAAATATGCCTGTAATAACTAAAGGGTGTTATCACAGCTTCTCGATATCACTCCAAAAAATTTGCTCAGACATACATCATATATATATAGCACTTAAGTTCAATGTATTTTAAGTTTTTGTCAGAAAATAATGACCAGAGCATGTAATGAGGTTCTGCGCAAGCTGCCCAGTAATTCCCAAGTGTCTGACATAACAAGTTGCATTCCTTTAATAACTGAGTCTGACTGGTAGGTAGATAAGACATTCTATAACAGATCACTTGATAAGATCAGTTTCTGTAAATTATTCAGGCGAAGGAGTTATCAAGTAGTTAGTACTACTGTACAACTCCAAGTCTTAAACCTGAAAACCCTCCTTGCATGTCATGGTCATTCTATGACCTGTTCAAACCTTTCCATGCAGTAGATATTCAACAATGTTCTTGTGTTTGTTTTAATTTCTTGCTTTTGAACAATAGAATACTGACTGTAAACCAACTTATTTTTGCAAGCGATTTATTTTTCGTGACTTTTGCGAGTAGAAAAATAATGCGAATATAAATCATTGCAAAAAGGTAAAACTTGGATCTTTCTGTCTTAAACTACATCATATACATTCGAAAATTGCGAAACTAAATAGCTGCGAAGTGGACTAGGAAGGATATAACGTGAAATAAAGTATCCGCGAAAATAAGTTGGTTTACAGTATTTAAAATATAGAATAGAAATACAACATGTAGTTTTGAGTAGGTCAGAAACTGAGAGTCAATATTTCTAAATCGTTTTTATGCAACATTTAATTTTCATTGCAGATTAAATTTGTTGAACAGTATTATTAAGACAAGAAGTCATGAACATGATGAACAAAAAGAAGGATTCACAATCCAATCCAATTAAATCTAAGGTATTTATTAATGGTTATACATATATGCAGGTGATATCAAGACAGTATAATGTTATGTGTATGATTTGATTTACACTGTGAATACCTTAGAATCAGACAGCGGTGAGAACATGACAAAAAAAAGCCTGCTCAAAAATATATAGAAGGTACATGAATATAACATTCATTCATTTTCCTGTTCCGGTATTTTAAGATATATTTGGTTGAAATGTGAAATTAGCAATTAAGGGGAAATAATTGTCATTTACCATTATTCTAACCAAAAGTTAGAGATTTCTCAAATTACCAGATACACAGAAACGAAAGATCCACCATGCCTAACTCAGGGTGATGGTAACTTCAAAATATGATGGTATGGTCAGTGTTGTTTTTTTTCTGCCATGTTTTGTAATTATTTTACAAAGAATGAAACTTAACAAACTTGTATACACCTTAAAAATATACTTCGGAAAAATTCACTTTATATTTAAAAAAAAATATTACACAATTGAAATAAAGATTAGAGGAAATTGATGTAAGCAACTTCAAGTCACTGCAGGTTACAGCCTTCTAACATAGTAAACTTTAAAAGGATTACAAAACAAGAAACAATGTATGAAAAAACAACAATTTTAACAGTTTGTATTACTTATAAGCTAATAAATTAATTGACAAGACAACCGTTGTACTACAAGGACAAAAAAAATAATGAGTTTACATGTACTCATAGTTTTGGAAAGTAGTGAACAGAACAACATTAGAGCAAACTGTAGAAATCAGCTGGAAAGAACTTGACCCATTTGGTCCATACAAAAAGCACAGAAAAGCAACTTTAAAAATAAAAGACATATATATGTTTTTAGTTACTGGTCAAACTTAATTTGAACTTGACAGGTCAAATTAAAAATAATATTTGACATAATATTTTCTAATTAAAGGCAACCAAGCAGAAGACAGTTGCAGTGAAATCAAGAATAAAAGGAGCACCAGTAAAAAGGTATATTTAGAGTTACAGGGATAAAGGTCTAAAAAAAATGTCACACATAAATATTTGGTGTAGCTATCAGTATAAAAAACAATTACTAAAAATATTATAAGATGTGATATGATTGCCAATAAGACATTTATTCATCTAAGTTCAAATGAAGTGAATGTAAGCAATTTCCGGCAACTCTTTGGTCTTCAACAATGAGAAAAATGTTTACCATATAGTTGGCTATTAAAGCCTTGAAATGAAAAATACAAATGTATAATACAATTCAATAAAGAAATTTAACGGCTTATTTATAACAAAACAATTTACTAAAACAAATATGACTGGCATTGATCAACTATATCCCCAGACAAACATGCATGGCACATGTATGTTATGGCAAAAAGTAAGAAATTAGATGGCATCTTAGGATGAGTCAAAGCATTTACCAGTGTTGTCATAACATAAAAAAAGACTAGCTTCAGTTCTCTAAATTAGAGCAGCTGGAAGCTGAGAGGTAAGGTATGCTAGAATAAGGAAGCAGTATGTGATTCACAACTGACTGAAAAAATAAGAAAATAAATGGAAGCTCAAATGTACTTTAATCATGTTTATTGTTTGTAAATTGAATAACATGAATATGGAGTTAAACTAATTGTCATACAAATTTGAGAAATGTATAAAATTTTACAGTATTCTGGTGAAATCAATTGCTCAGAGCATCCAGTCTGTTTTTTAAAACTATTTCTTTTTTATGCCCCACCGACGATAGTAGAGGGGCATTATGTTTTCTGGTCTGTGGCTCCGTTCGTGCGTCCGTCCGTCCGTTCATCTGTCCCTTCATCCGTCTGTTCGTCTGTGCGTACGTCCATTCAGGTTAAAGTTTTTGGTCAAGGTAGTTTTTGATGAAGCTGAAGTCCAATCAACTTGAAACTTAGTACACTTGTTGCTTATGATATGATCTTTCTAATTTTAAAGCCAAATTAGACTTTTGACCTCAATTTCATGGTCCACTGAACATAGAAAATGAAAGGGGGAGTTTCAGGTTAAAGTTTTTGGTCAAGGTAGTTTTTGATGAAGTTGAAGTCCAATCAACTTGAACTTAGTACACTTGTTGCTTATGATATGATCTTTCTAATTTTAAAGCCAAATTATACTTGTGACCCCAATTTCATGGTTCACTAAACATAGAAAATGGGAGTTTCAGGCTAAAGTTTTTGGTCAAGGTAGTTTTTGATGAAATTGAAGTCCAATCAACTTGAAACTTAGTACATATGTTCCCTATAGTATAATCTTTCTAATTTTTCTCAAATTAGATTATTACCCAATTTTTACAGTCCATGTAACATGGAAAAGGATAGTGCAAGTGGGGCATCCGTGTACTTTGGACACATTCTTGTTTCCAGATGAATTTAAATACAAATAGATGTTAAGTATCCCAAAATATATTTTGAACATATTTAACTATCATCATATATATTAAACCTTGTACAATATTTTGAACTACCTGACCTGTATAATCGTAAATTTCTTTGAAGGCCAAAATCTGCTTCGAAAGAAAAGACAAAAGTAAAGCCAGCACCTATTGTGTCAGCTGGATATTCATTATACTCTGCACCATCAGACAATTCAGTTAATGGAGATTTTGATACATGTAGTGAACTACTGGCCAGACTGAAAGAAAGGAGAAAAGGTACTAGTTTGTATGTGATATACGCTATAAAAAAGATGTGATATGATTGCCAATGAGACAACTGTCCACAAGAGACCAAAATGACACAGACATTAACAACTATAGGTCACCGTACAGCCTTCAACAATGAGCAAAGCCCATACCGCATAGTCAGCTATAAAATGGCTTAAGGCCCTAATAAGACAATGTAAAACAATTCAAACTGTTTATTAAAAGGAAAATTTACACTACTTTGTCAAACTTGGATCATCTCTGAAACATATTAATACATCATGTACATAGTATTGGCAAATTAGAAAAAGATAGTAAAATTAGATTCAGCTCAATTTTTTGTAAAGAACTGTATGTGAAAAAAAAAGTTTCATAAGATTAGTTTGTTTTCAGTAATGTTAAGTTTGTTCACTTGAAATCGAGTTGGAGAAAATGATTTAACATCAATGTTTATTATTTTCTAAAAAAATTACCAGAAAAAAGGCCACAAAGAACAATTTTGTATTGTTTGTTATTAACGTAAATGATAACCATATTTTTGAAACTGTAAAACGATGATTGCTGGTGTAGGGCAAAACGAAGATAGTAAAAAAAAAAAACGTTGTGTTTGTTCATATTAACTTCAGAGTGGAGCCAATTAACTTTCACTGTTTATGAACTCGAGTGTAAAATGTGTCAGTACACACATATACATATGTAAATATTATATTTTCAGTGACAGGAAGTCATGTCCAACGTTTCTTAGATAAATTAGCCTCTTCTGATGACAGCCAACAAACAGATCCCTCCTCTCATTCTAATAATAGACTTACTATTGTATTACCTTCTGCCTATGATCAGGGTCTGTTTGATTTGTCTTGCTTGTTTGGGTCTGTTTGAGTTGTATTCAGAAGCCTTTTTTCACCATTGCTTGTTTTGTGCTGTATTGCTTTTTTGCACATGGTTTAATTTGTTTTGCTACTTTACATTTTGTTTGAAATTGTTGCACAGTGGCTAGACTTTTAGATTGAATAAGGAATTTTTTTAATTTAATTTATGAAATTTTTGTCATTGATAATTGAATATTTTCAGATTTATTTATAAATTCATTGACTTCTATTGTTTTAAATAGAATATGATATGCAAGCATATAGTGTATATTCAGAAAAATTTCCAATGTTTTTATAATTGCTGAAAATGGTAACAAGATAAGTGTCACATAAATGAAAACGAGCAATTTAATTATCTTGTGGAGAGTTGTCTCATTTGCAATCATACCACATCTTCTTTTTTTAAATTTCAAGTTTGACAGCATTATATGTATGCTGCACATCCTAAATAATAATAAACCACATGTGTTTCATCTGCCCAACAAGTCTGCCAAACAATCCCAATGATAAAGATCCTCAATAATTTCTGAATTAACATAAACTGAAAAAGGATTTTTAAAAGATGTCTAAAATGCAGATACAGTATATGAATGCTTTATGATATGGCTATCAGATTTCATAAGGTTCCCCAATTCTGTATGTTTTATCAAGATGAATGCTAGGGCATGGCAGTAAAAAGATTTATTGTAATATTACATGTTCTTTGGTTCTTTTTTCAACGGATATATTGATTTTATCATGTTTATGGTATACCAAGAAAATGTATGCCACTATGAATGATTGTTGTTTGAATATATTTACACTGGTCACTGGATTATATCTGCTGTAAACATACAAGTTAAAAGTAACAGTTTATACTTCTTTACAGTTATTTCTCAAGAATTGGACGTTCTCTGTTCAGCAATTGGTAATCCAGATCATTATAACTAACAATAACTATCCTGTATATCTGTGTAAAATTAAATTGTGTGACCACTATCTATCTTGAATAATCTTTCTTTCACATGTACTGCTACTTTCACAAATCACCTGTATGACTGAATACACTATTCACATAAGATAGTTTTTTCATGTTTTGCACTTCTGATTTTTTTACCTTTGTTTTTGAGTGACTTTAATATTTTTGTATACTGGAGACATAAAGGGGCCCAACCTGCCATAAGAGGAAAGATATACATAGGCAATATGGATATTTTGAGCTAAAATTAAGGGGCTCAATCAAACTAAAGTGATCTAGCCTGGCATGGGCCCTTTTACAAGTCTTTTAATGAATTAGTTTTGAAAAGTTTTATAGGGCATTTTATGACTTTATTGATGCAATTGGGAATTAATTAGATTGTCATTAACAATCATAAAGTACATAATGAAATGTTTCCAATGATTTGTAGAAGATATTATTTTAAATTGACCATGCATATGAGTTTTGACATCAGAATTGAACATAATGTTATTAATTGATTAGTAAGTTTATGCTATGATAATTTACACTTTCGATGACTGAATGAGCATGCTTTATTTTCTGAGTATCAAGCCAAGGCAGAGCAGGTTTACTTTGTAAGGAAACAATAGTTTATAGTCATTTAATGTCTTAATAAAAAAAATGTTTTTTTTCCTGCAGCACTTAACAATAATAAATAGAAAATGTAGTATGATTGCCAATAAGACAATCTCCAATAGAGACAAAATGATGTAGAAGTTATTAACTTTAATATATAGTATGCTCTAAAATATGTAAAATATTGCATGGCAGTTTAATGTGACAAAGTGAAAGAATAGTTCTGTAGAATGCCTTTAGTCAATATTCCATTGAGAATGGTGGAGATTAACAACTGGAAAGCTTTTAAGTAATGATTTCTTTCAGCAGTGAGTAATTTAAGATTGGTGTAGCAAAAAGCCATGCAGTACATGGATTTATTTGTTAATTTGAGTCACAATATTATATGTTATTTTATGTGTAATACTAGATATTTTTGTTAAATTTCAGAATCTGTCCAGTCTGATACCAACGCCCCTTTCAATCTGAGACTATCCTCATCTACCCCTGATCCAGAAAAAGCAACATTCCTGGCAGAACAAGGCAACATTTTCCAGACTGTTCCAGAAAGAGATAGTTCTGGTCCAATAACCAAGGAAACAGCTACGAATAGACAAAATTTTCCCTTAATTACTCATGGTCAACAGGGATTCAGTTTGCCTACAAGTGCAACAAGTATAAACATACCATTTGGTAGCTATGGTCAATATACTGCTGATGGTCACCAAGGTAACACAGCAGAAGTAGTAAATACTTCAAGTTCAGGCTTTATACCCACATCAAATACTTACACGAATGTTGATATTCAGAATTGGGCAAGACGTGATAGTGATATACAAACTTATCAGGCATATATACCAAGAGAATCAACAGGATTTTCTGTAAATGCTAAAAACCCAAAAGACAACAATGATTCGAAAGGAAACTCATCTGGCAGTTCTGGTGCCAAAGAAATTTCACACTTAATCTCCAGACAACAAAGCATTAATTCAAGTGGAACTGATTATGTTGTGTTGCCATGGCCTCAAGGGGGAACAGCTGGTAATGCCGTACCTCCTGGCACCCCTGTTTTCCAGTTACAAAATGGACTGTTCCAAATCAGACCTGCTAATGTGCAGAACCAAGGTCAAACAACATCTGCACATGAACAGTTAGGAATAGGACAAGTAAAAAGGAAAACACCAAGCCCAGTTCAGAATGATTTAGGAGGCAGCTATTTAGCAACTGATGCTTTCCAGATTCCAGAAAGGGACAATGGACCATCAGTTCCTCAAGGAGTTAGAAAGGTCTCGTCAGTTGGATTGACACAGGAAACTTTGTCCTCCATTACAGGCACAAATTCACCCCATCATACAATTACACCACTCAGTCAGCGGACAACTTCTGTTACCATAACACCCAGAACAGAATCTTCCGTAAACGCTGAAAGTGTTCATAATACATCAAGCAATAAAAATTCTGATGGAAACCAGTCAAAAGAGAATCCAGACGAGAAAAAGGATGTTCCAAACAGTTCAGGAGGCCTTAAACAGAATTTAGATGTTAACAGTAAACAAGATTCAAATATGGTGGGCAATTTTTTTCAAGGACAGAGTACAAGTTCAAGATCTGACAATGTGAGAAACTTAAGTGACCATAGACAGAATATTAGTAATCAAGGTAACAGGAATTTAGTAGGTCAAAATATAAGTGGACATAGTTCTCAGGGTCAAGGGCAAATGTTTCTTCTTCAGACTTCTCAAGGAGGTGTAATGGGCAATAACTCTTCATTTCAGCTTATTCCAGTATCAGTCTTGCCAAATTCTAATTTATATAGTGTAAACAATGCCTCAGTTGCAACAACAACTTGCCAACCACAAGTAGATGCAAATAAACAGGAAGCTGTTGAAATACCAGGGGAAACAACTCATGCCAATATTGCCAATCCATGGAGTAAAGTTAAAATGGACGCTGGTTTGAAAAAGTTGAGATACCTGTTGGGAGAATTAAAGGAATGTGGAAAGATTGGCAGTAAGTAGTAATGAAAAATATTTAGACCGACATAAGTTTAGCTTTGAATATGATATAAAAATAAGAAGATATGGAATGATTGCCAATGAGACAACTTTTTGACCTAAGACCAAATGACATAAAAGTTAACAACTATAGGTTATACAATATGGCCTTCAACAACGAGCAAAACCTATACCACAAAGTCAGCATTTAAAGGCCCTGAAATACATTTAAAACTTGCAACTGGAAATTTAAAATGACTCATTACATTGGTTGAACTAAATTACGGTGACTTCCCAGTAAAATAAAAACTGAGATAATTTCATTTCTCTGAGGTCATATGACAATGGATTGAAGAGGTTTACCTGATAAAAATTACAAGTCTGTCAAATTGTTAAGACTTCATATAGAGAAAATATGAAATTAAAAGAATCTTCAATCAGCCAGTCTGATTTTTCATTCAAAATTTTAAAATCTTTTTATAACACTGCATAATTCTGTTACAACTACATGTTCTTTTCCATGACTTTGATGCAGTAAGACAATAAGACAATAGTCTATTTGCCAATTACCGATTTGATTCTGTTATTACACACTTTTTAAACAAATTACTTCCCTTCGTCAATTATAGACTGGTTCCATACTGGACAAAATCGGCTTTTGCTAATGCAAAGCATGATGAATTGAAACTGATGTAGCGGTGGATTAATTATTTTTTCATGAAAAATAATTACTGATGTCAAAAGTATTTAGCTTAACAACAAATTGATGTAATTAAAAGATTTGAAAACCTTAAAGATTACACACATTACGCACAGGTAAATTTGCTCTTTCTGCTAGCTCTCCATGTAAATGAAAATTCATTCTTCATAAGGGAGACAACTAAAAAAAGATCTCTAATAACAATTACGGGAATTGGCAAATAGTCTATTAGATATATAAAGTTTGTTATTTATTTTTTCAGAAGATGTTGAAGTATCCAGGCTTGTAAAAGAAGTTGAGAAAACCATAGAAACCATCCCAACACTCAGTAGTAAATTTAATTTAATGGCAGAAATTGATCTGTGTTTACAACCACTCAGAAATGAGAATTGTCAATTAAGAAGGTAAGTTCTGTGCCTTGTGGGAAAAAGTCTTAAGGTTTTTTTGCAGCAGGGTACTAGGAGTACAAATTTTAAAAGGAAATGAATATCTTAAGCATGTTGAGTTTATTGTCAAATTTGGTTCGTTTTGATACTGTATGTTGCAGTCACAAAATTTTACATGTATAGGAAAATTTCTTCTTTACCATGGTGCTTGTATAATTTCTTGGTAGGTAATTAGCTATACTAGAATAAGATAGTGAAAGATAAATTTTTGTTGTTCTTGAATATTAAAATTTTCATTTTAAAGGTAGATACATATTTTCCAATACAAGTCGAACTAAGAATTTAAATTATGTCATTTTTTGTAACCTTTCCAATACCTCTTTTCAAGATGAAATTGGTTTTTAGATAATCAGTAAAGAACATGGTCCACTGTTGACCAAAAAATATTTACAAAACAGTTATGTTTCAAATACAATTATAGCGTTTACAACTCTGTCACATTTTTCACAACAATTTCTGAATTAACAGTATGTCAAATGTTTCCTGTTATGATGGTAATAATTATGTTTTTTTTTCCTAATCCAGACAACTGAGACTTGTTAACCAGAAAGTTAAAGAAAAAGAAGTTGTGAAAGAAAAAGCTGCCTTAGACTTTGATGGTAAATTATGAGAATTTATATTCTAGAAATAAGTTCTAGTTGCAATGATAAAAAGGACATATGGGGGCAAATACCAATGGCACAGCAATTGAATGGAAACTTTGATTATTTCTTGTATGATACTCAAATTAATAAAAAGTATTTTTAAATCATTTATGATTGGTCATTGGAAAGATGACGAAGGTAGCAATTTTATTCTCCTTTATAGTAACTCCTTTGGAAAGTGAGATTTCTATCTATTTATTAAAAATTACACTTCAATAAACATTGGGTGAGATAAAAAAAAAATCTGAATCATTTTATGGAGATTAGGATTAGTCTTTTCTTGATTATGGGAGTCTAGGCCTGTATGCATAATTACTTTAGTTAAGATTTGTTCTGAACGGATGGATTTTTATACCCCCGCTTTAATAAAACTTGTATGATTTTACACATGATAACCAAGTTAAAAATTTTCGTCACATTTTTCTCAGGAACTACAATACAAGGATTTCTGAAATTTGGTTTCAGGATTTTTATAAGTCAGCTATACCGTGTGATGCGTTTTCAGATTCATCACTCGACAACTTCCTGTTTACCGAACACTTGCATATTTTTACACTATTAATATTATCCACTTGCGGCGGGGGTATCATCAGTGAGCAGTAGCTCGCAGTTTCACTTGTTCTACATGTAATGATAAATAAGAACTACGATTGGATGTCTCAACTTAAGTGGTTTTATGCATACTGTTATGAGTGTTTGCTCACTGTGAGAGATTCTTTTTTGCAGTGATACATCTTCAAGCCAGTAATACAGCTTTACAGAAACAAGTTAAGGATGAGAAGGAGACCAAAGTAAAGCTGGCCTTAGAACTAAAGGATTTACACTCACAGATAATGAGAATGAAGATTGAAAGAAATAAACTTTTGGCTGCTCTCAGTGAAAAGGTAGAGATTTATTAATGTCCTGCCTTACCTTAAAGCAGGGGATGAAGGAATATTTTCAATTTAAATTTCAATTGGTACAAGCACATTATTCATGGTTCATATTTATGGATAAGCCTTGCCTGTAAAACTATTTGCTACCATCAAATCTCCAATTGTAGCAGCTATTCTTTACTACATTTTATGTATAAAAACAAATAAGATTTGGTAGACATAGGTTTTAGACTTAATGAAGGTCACTTTTGGATGACCCATTAAAGTAAAAAAGCATGCTTTCTGTATCTAGAAGTTTGAATGTATATTTTAAAAGCATACTTGTAGTTGTTTGAATTCTTGACATTCTATTAGAAAATGAGATCCATCTTTAATTGAATTAATGCACAAATGTAATATGTAGTGTTTTGAACTTTGTTTGTTGTAGGAAACAGATGAATTGAAGGTTAAACAGGAATGTTTATCAGATACCCAGCGGTTCCGACATGAGATTGAAGAATTACAACGCCAGACAGATGGTATTCAGATGAAACATGAGAGTCTGGAACAGGAAAATCACATTCTACAGATCACAGTTCAACAGAGAGATACAGAAATCTGCAAAATGCAGGAAGTTGTCAAGTAAGATAAGATGTGGCCAATTTTCGTGGGCGTTGAATCACCTTATGGGTGTCTTGATGGCATGCTTGATTCAAATTCTGCAAAAACATGGTTTTGTTTCTGGTCTTACACCAGAGCAATTTAAAGACTTTAAACAAAATGCAGGAAGTCGACAAGCTAGTAAGATGTAAAAGTTGTCAATCAAAATGTGGCCATTTTTCTATTGTTTAGTGGACATTGAATCACTTCAAGGGTCTTGTCTTAGCATGCTTGATTTTAAAGCTGGATATGATGGTTTTATTTCTGGTCTTAAGAAACAGCAATTTTAAGCCTTTAAACAAAACATAAGAAGTCTACAAGCTAGTAAGATTCAGAAATTAGATTTTCCTTCAGGATTGATTCATTTAATGGATCTTTTTGTTAATATGTTTGTAGCATGTTTGTTTTGAAAGCTGGAGATCAAGGTTTTTTCTGATGCTCAGCCCTGTCAAATTTGTCAGCTTGCAAATTCTTAATATTTATACAAACATGAAAAAGCAAATGAAAAGTTCGTACATAAATTTGTTGACCTGTTTTCCTGAATATATTGCATTTTTGTAGATAATAGATTTTAAAGTTTATGGTTTGTAGATAAGATAAGCCTGTATGAAGTTTATATTTTTTTACAACTTTTAAAATCGTTCATTTTCACCCATGAATTCCCTACAGAAATAATAAAAAATCCTGAATTATTTACAAATCTGTAATTTTTGTTGCAAGTTTGTAAATTGTATTTCTGTATGACCAGTTGCCTTTGTTTTTGTTACAGTGAAGTAAAAGATTGTGTGGCCTCCCTGATCCAGGAGTTAGAAGAGAGTAAAGTAGGAGATAAAAGCTTTGTATCTAACAACAGCTTTAGCTTACAGAAATTAATAAAAGTCCTTGGTGAAGATAGTGTTGCAAGGTATGTTGTAAGGTTATCGTAGTATATTACAAATTTTAGACTAATCTGAACATAAAGGTGTCTTCAAAGCTGAAAAATAGCTCTGAATCATAATTAAAGGCACTTATATATTGTCGTGTTAAAAGGATAAAATACATGGTTTGCCACATTGTGCCCTGTAAATTCACTAAAAAGTCCTTGGTGAAGATAGTGTTGCAAGGTATGTTGTAAGGTAGTATATTACAAATTTTAGACTAAACTGAACATAAAGGTGTCTTCAAAGCTGAAACATAGCTCTGAATCATAATTAAAGGCACTTATATATTGTCGTATTAAAAGGATAAAATACATGGTTTGCCACATTGTGCCCTGTAAATTCACTAAAAATGGAAAATAACCATTATTAATAAAAAAAAAAAAAAAAAAATCAGACATTTAAACAGAAAAAAGGGTCTCAGATAATGTAAATATTGTCTTACATTTGATGCCATATTTTGTGAGATATAATGAAGGAGATTTTTTATATTTTTAAATCAATACAGGCCGACTGAACTAGCAGATATATACCACTTAATAATTACCCAGAATTACTTTTGCCACTGGTTAAGACAAAACAAGCAGTAAATGATGTCCTATGCACATATAGTCTTGTTTTAAAAAAAAAATTGTTTTATTGTTCAGAAAACAAAAATACATATACATTGATATAGGAAAAATAAATAATCTTTCAATTTATAATCTTAAATGTTTTTATTTTCTTCAGCTTTACACAAGGTAAACAACCTTCAAGTCGCCAACAGTACACAAATACTCAGCAGAGCCTGTATTTAGTCACAAAGGAACCACCGAAACCAACTCCAAGACTTACAAAGCAGGCATTAGCAACTCATGACAAAAAACAGCCTCATGGTGGCAGCCGTGGAAAAATGTTTACCTATGATCCTCATCCTACAGAAGACTTTAAAACTAGCAATTCAGACACTGAAGTTGAATTAAATGTTGTAAATCATGGGCAGAGAAGAAAACAATCTCCTGGAAGGAGAAGACATAGTTTATCTCCTCCAAGTAAAAGAGTTCCATTAAGGGAGAGAAATATTAGTGGAAAGCATAAATCACATGAATTGAAAAAGCAGACTTTTGCAAAGCAAGGTCCGCTAAAAAATGAGGATGTAGTAAAAAGCAGAAGGAATTTGAATCGTTCTTTGTCTCCAACTAATACTAGAAATCCTAAGGTTGCTTTTGATTTCTCTAAAACTTCATATAGGCATGATAGTGACGATTTTCAAGAGGAAAATTATTTAGCGTCAAATGTTCAACAAAGCTGTAATCAATCTGAAGCTTCTCGCTATAGTGTTACAGACTATTTTAGAAAGTATCCTCAGAGTCAACCAAACAGCAGTGATACTTATAGAAAACGTCTACATCAGCGCTCATACAGCCAACCAAATCATTATGAACATTCAAATAGTAAATGGACATCAGCACCAATTGCATCACTGCCAAAAGAATTTACTTCTCCTGTTCGAAGTAGTAGTAGAAATAATCCATCTGCTTTTTCTCCGCAAGACAATTTGTATCACGGAACTGCGCTAGATAACTCATTAAGTGCAATTACTGACGATAACATATCAAGTGTGTCAGAAAGAACGTCTACCTCGACAGCTACAACTGTTAACGATACATCTTTTAGAAGGGGCATTGCTGCTCTTGATGCAAATATTCTCAAATTGCAGCTAGCATTGCAGAAAACTAAGAGCATGCTATCATGATTTTGGTTTTGTGAATCAATATTTAACATGTTTAATTAAGTTATTTATTATGAGATTTTTGGTAATATTTATATATATAATTATGTGGAATATTTATATAGTTTTGAAAATAGATATACATGTACAAGTGAAGTTATACGTTTTTCGTTATAATTGCTGTTCAATTAACATAGTCAGAGACAAATCAGGGTTTCATATTTGAAAGTTTTATAGACACTTGCAGAAACCCTTGAAATTAAACATTTTCTTTAGTATTCTTACAAACAATTTACTTTAGGTCATAGAGAAACATTCGGCTTTCACTTTTAAATATACTTTATTTGAAGGAATGAAGTCACAACTTAGATCTGCATTTATGAACCAAATACATATAAAATTGAGAATGGAAATGGGGAATATGTCAAAGAGACAACAACTCTACCAGAGAGCAGATGAAGGCCACCAATGGGTCTTAAACGCAGGGAGACAATCCCACACTCGTAAGTGGGTTTCTGCCGGTCCCTAGATAAAAATCTGTACTAGTTCAGTGAAAATGAATGTCATACTAAATTCCAAAACATATAAATAAACTTAAATTAAAAAACATACAAAACTAACAATGGCCAGATGCTTGTTGGGGGAATTGTCAACTAAGATGCTGGAAATATATGTATGTCAATGAGACATAAAAATAGAAAGAAAAGAACCTCATCATTTGAGCTCTAGTGGATAGTTGTCTCCTTTGCAATCATACCATGTGACATCTCCTTATTTTATATTGATGCCAATACAGTGGCGGATCCAGAACTTTTCCTAAGAGGGGGCCCGCTCCAGTCATGCTTCAATGATTCCCTATATAATCAACCAAATTTTTCCCACAAAAGGGGGGGCCCGGGCCACCCAGGCCACCCAGGCCCCCCCCCCCCCCCCCCCCGGATCCACCTATGCAATATACAAACTACAACAGTTGCTATAGAAAAAGAACAATACGATACTACTGCATGAATTTCAACATATAGTCTCAGACGATGGACAAGTGTCTTTAAAGGTCTATCCATACAAGCAGGCCATTAGAAAAGATAAAAAAAAGCCTACCAGATAATTTTTTTCTCCAGTTATTAAACTTATTAGAATGTTACAAAGGACAATCAAGCTAATTATGGTAGGCATACAAACTGATTGGGGAATGAAGACCAATAAAAAGGTTTATCTTGTACTTTTGATATTGTAAATTTGGAAATTATGGGTGCATTTATTATTGTGATTTTATCATTTTGGACTATGCGATTCTAATTTTTGCATTATTGAGAAAAATCCTGTTTGACTTATATAAATACTTTCAAAATGAGAGTTTAAATTATTGCAATTACAACCCGCCCACATTTTTGCAATAATAAAAACATCACAATAATTTCTGAATTTACAGTACCACTAGACATCTCTATTTTTATATTGATGTCAATATACAAACTACAACTATAGAAAACAAATTAAGATAATAATACTGCATGGATGTCAACATACAGTCTCAGACAATAGACAAGTGTCTTTCAAGATCTGTCCACACAAGCAGGGCATTAAAAAAGATAAAAAAACTACCAGATATTTTTACTCCTGTTGTTATTAATCTCATTAGAATGTTACAAAAGACAATCAACTGAAGCCAATTAAGGTAGGCATTTGAAATGATTGGGGAATGAAGATCAATAAAAAGGATGATCTTGTACTTTTGATATATAGATTAAACTAACTGACTGTGCAAGGTATCGAAAGGCGCTATGTTCAAAAATCTGAAACTAGAGCTCAAAATTTGAAAAAAATGGCAAAAAAACAGGGGGTCGGCCTATTCTAGGTCTACTAGTGAAAAATAATGAGGGGTGTCACGGGGTATGACTATATAGGTCTTGAAGAGGAGAAACAGACGCTTCTTTTGCGCCAGGTATTGAAGGGCGCTATGTTCAAAAATCTGAAACTAGAGCTCAAAATCTGAAAAAAATGGCAAAAAAATAGGGGGGTCGGCCTATTCCAGGCCTTCTAGATAAAAAATAATGAGGGGTGTCGCGGGGTATGACTATACAGGTCTTAAAGAGGAGAAAAAGGGGCTTCTTTTGTGCCAGGTATTGAAGGGCGCTATGTTCAAAAATCTGAAACTAGAGCTCAAAATCTGAAAAAAATGGCAAAAAAATAGGGGGGTTGTAACCCCCCCTTTTTAGCTCACCTGGCCCGAAGGGCCAATTGAGCTTTTCCCATCACTTTGCGTCCGTCGTCGTTAACTTTTACAAAAATCTTGTCCTCTGAAACTACTGGGCCAAATTAAACCAAACTTAGCCACAATCATCATTGGGGTATCTAGTTTTAAAAATGTGTCCGGTGACCCGGCCAACCAACCAAGATGGCCACCATGTCTAAAAATAGAACAAAGGGGTAAAATGCAGTTTTTAGCTTATAACTTAAAAACCAAAGCATTTAGAGCAAATCTGACATGGGGTAAAATTGTTTATCAGGTCAAGATCTATCTACCCTGAGTTTTCAGATGAATCGGACAACCCGTTATTAGGTCAAGATCTATCTGCCCTGAAATTTTCAGATGAATCGGACAACCCGTTGTTGGGTTGCTGCCCCTGAATTGGTAATTTTAAGGAAATTTTGCTGTTTTTGGTTATTATCTTGAATATTATTATAGATAGCGATAAACTGTAAACAGCAATAATGTTCAGCAAAGTAATATTTACAAATAAGTCAACATGACTGAAATGGTCAATTGACCCCCTAAGGAGTTATTGTCCTTTGTAGTCAATTTTTAACAATTTTCATAAAATTTGCAAATTTTTACTAACATTTTCAACTGAAACTACTGGACCAAGTTCATTATAGATAGAGATAATTGTAAGCAGCAAGAATGTTCAGTAAAGTAAGATGTACAAACACATCACCATCACCAAAACACAATTTTGTCATGAATCCATCTGCTTCCTTTGTTTAATATTCACATAGACCAAGGTGAGCGACAGAGGCTCTTTAGAGCCTCTAGTTCGTAAATCTTAGTAATCTTTTACAAAAATCTTCTCCTCCGCAACTACTGGGCCAAATTAATCCAAACTTGGCCACAATCATCTTTGGGGTATTTAGTTTAAAAAACGTGTCCGGTGACCCAGCCATCCAACCAAGATTGCCGCCACAGCTAAAAATAGAACATAGGGGTAAAATGCAGTTTTGGGCTTATAACTCAAAAACCAAAGCATTTAGAGCAAATCTGACAGCAGTTAAATTGTCTATTAGGTCAAGATCTATCTGCCCTGAATTTTCAGTTGAATCGGACAACCCGTTGTTGGGTTGCTGCCCCTGAATTGGTAATTTTAAGGAAATTTTGCTGTTTTTGGTTATCATCTTGAATATTATTATAGATAGAGATAAACTGTAAACAGCAATAATGTTCAGCAAAGTAAGATTTAGAAATAAGTAAACATGACTGAAATGGTCAGCTGATCCCTTTAGGAGTTATTTCCCTTTATAGTCAATTTTTAACCATTTTTCGTAAATCTTAGTAACCTTTTACAAAAATCTGCTCCTCCTGCAACTAATGGGCCAAGTTCATTATAAATAGAGATAATTGTAAGCAGCAAGAATGTTTAGTAAGTAAGATGTACAAACACATCACCATCACCAAAACACAATTTTGTCATGAATCCATCTGCTTCCTTTGTTTAATATTCACATAGACCAAGGTGAGCGACACAGGCTCTTTAGAGACTCTAGTTTTTTGGCCGATCAATGCATTTGAATGGGGACATATAGTTGGAACCCCCCTTTGTCCTGGGTTGGGAACCCCCTTTTGAAAATGGCTGGATCCGCCGCTGCCTGATACAATTTTGAAATCAAGAAAAATATAATTAAATTATAATTGGCAATATATGTGTATTAGGCCAATAAGGAAGATTTCAAGAGACGACCTAACTAAAGTCTAGCATCAACATAAATACTTTCAAGGGGAAAGAAATAAAGAAAACTACTAAGTAAATTGAATTTGACCAGGCACGTTTATTTCCTTAACCTTTACATATATGTATTATCTGTTTGTATCATAGAAAAGAATGCAGATACATGTAAATAAAATCATCATAGATACCAGGACTAAATTTAGTATATACGCCAGACGCGCGTTTCGTCTACAAAAGACTCACCAGTGACGCTCGAATCCAAAAAAAGTTAAAAAGGCCAAATAAAGTACGAAGTTGAAGAGCATTGAGGACCAAAATTCCTGAAAGTTTTGCCAAATACAGCTAAGGTAATCTATGCCTGAGGTAGAAAAGCCTTAGTATTTCCAAAAATTCAAAAATTTGTAAACAGTAAATTTATAAATATAACCATATCAATGACAATTCATGTCAGCACAAAAAGTGCTGACTGCTGGGCTTGTGATACCCTCGGGGAAATAAATCTCCACCAGCAGTGGCATCGATCCAGTGGTTGTAAATAAACTCATCATAGATACCAGGACTAAATTTAGTATATACGCCAGACGCGCGTTTCGTCTACAAAAGACTCATCAGTGACGCTCGAATCCAAAAGAGTTAAAAAGGCCAAATAAAGTACGAAGTTGAAGAGCATTGAGGACCATTCCTAAAAGTTTTGCCAAATACAGCTAAGGTAGTCTAAGCCTGAGGTAGAAAAGCCTTAGTATTTCCAAAAATTCAAAAATTTGTAAACAGTAAATTTATAAATATAACCATATCAATGACAATTCATGTCAGCACAAAAAGTGCTGACTACTGGGCTTGTGATACCCTCGGGGAAATAAATCTCCACCAGCAGTGGCATCGACCCAGTGGTTGTAAATAAACTCATTATAGATACCAGGACTAAATTTAGTATATACGCCAGACGCGCGTTTCGTCTACAAAAGACTCATCAGTGACGCTCGAATCCAAAAAAGTTAAAAAGGCCAAATAAAGTACGAAGTTGAAGAGCATTGAGGACCAAAATTCCTAAAAGTTTTGCCAAATACAGCTAAAGTAATCTATGCCTGAGGTAGAAAAGCCTTAGTATTTCCAAAAATTCAAAAATTTGTAAACAGTAAATTTATAAATATAACCATATCAATGACAATTCATGTCAGCACAAAAAGTGCTGACTACTGGGCTTGTGATACCCTCGGGGAAATAAATCTCCACCAGCAGTGGCATCGACCCAGTGGTTGTAAATAAACTCATCATAGATACCAGGACTAAATTTAGTATATACGCCAGACGCGCGTTTCGTCTACAAAAGACTCATCAGTGACGCTCGAATCCAAAAAAGTTAAAAAGGCCAAATAAAGTACGAAGTTGAAGAGCATTGAGGACCAAAATTCCTAAAAGTTTTGCCAAATACAGCTAAGGTAATCTATGCCTGAGGTAGAAAAGCCTTAGTATTTCCAAAAATTCAAAAATTTGTAAACAGTAAATTTATAAATATAACCATATCAATGACAATTCATGTCAGCACAAAAAGTACTAAAATATACCTTTTCAAGAATTATAAATGTTGTTATAATTGTCCTTCATGTAAAAAAATTAATGGGTTAGAAATCTGGTAACCATCAAGCTTCTGTCCCTAAAACTTGAAAATCTGCTGGCCCAATGTCCAAACCTGCCATTTATATCAATCTAACTTTTTGTGTGTTTTAGATTTGTTAAGCATGTTCTGTTGGTATAAATACATGTATAACTTATTTCTTATGAAGCACAAATCTTGAAATTCTATTGGTTATCAACCTGTGGATAGATAACACCCCATAATAAAAAAAGTCCCCCAAGTTTAAAATATATATTTGAAAAAAGTTTTAAAATAAAAATCCCCCCTCCCCATAAAAAAAAAACCAACATCCAATTGAAAATTAACTAAATCATTTTTTTCATAATCCCGCCCCCTTTCACCACTCAAAAAATATATTCCTAAAATACCAGGATTTTTTTTTTATTCATGATATGATGCAATAACCTTGAAATCTGATTGCTTTGGTTGGATGTAGGGGGATATGACCTTGACCTAGGAGATAATGAAGGATTTGCATGCAACTCGTATATACGACCATATACTTTTGTGTTTGGTTCCATGCAGCGTTGTTAGCTTCATGACTTGTTATCCGAAACAAAAAATAATTTCAGGGTATTTTAATAAATTTATAAAGATTTTTATCAATTTTTGAACTTGACCTTAAAAAGACGTTGTGACCCTAACGACCTTTTATACACGTAGTATAACCCGAAAATCAAATCGAATATTCATAATTTTCATTATGGGTGATCAAATGTCCATTTATGGTTATTACGATCCAATTTAAAAGTTATTGATTTATCACGACCCGAAAATCATGATGACTAACAGACGGACAGACGGGCCAAACGCATGACACCCCTGCTTCTCTGTAGCATGATGTATATATTTGCTATAGAGCCTGAGAATATAAATATGAATTTCAGAAGGATATCTATTGAGCTATAATTATTTCCCATTAAACTTGAAAAATATATCAAGTTTTCTGTTTCCTGTGAAACTTTGTAATTCTCACTTACATGTCTATAATTATATACACGGAAAAGATCATACATAGTTATGATGTTCCTGTCTACACGGTATTCCAGAATTTCATTTGTTTTACTTGGGAAAACAATCGTTATCTTTCTTTTATCTGTTTGACAAAAATCATCCTGTTATATGAGGCCGTGTTTACGGGAATGACAGAATAGAGAATAAAGAACAAAAAATATAAAGAAAATAGAATAATGGGGGGGGGGGGGGGGGGGGGAGGTGGGGGAGGGGGGGTGTGTGTGATAAAATATACAGAATAACAGCATAAATTTTAAAAAGAAATACAGTTTACGGTAACTTATATACTGGTTACAGGAAAAAATACAATGTCCAGAATACAGGTATCAAGTAATTACATAAAAGCCAATTGATGTTTAAAAAGATGATGAATAATGAGCAATTTTTTCTTTAAGATAGCAAATTAAGGACCCCCCCCCCCCTCCAAATCCATGTCTTATGTTTTCAGTTTTGTTAAAGTTTTGTAGCAAATCTTTATGGCTTTCAGCTTTTGTTATCATTATCGTGAATGACTGTTACTGACGTGTGCTTGGTGTGAAATCAGCAGATACAAATTTTAAGTCGTTGGTTTTACACAGGCAAGCCATGATTGCATACATCCATTGACACTTCATTTATCTTTTGTGAAAAGTTGTCTCATAGGCAATCCTACCACATCGTCTTATTTTTTTTATATGAATCAAACCTATGAATTCCCATACTCACACGATCTATATGTTGAATATGTGTATGGTATATTTTTACTCTTAATACGACGCCCTCTACATCTCAACAGTTCATGGCAATCCTGTTTCTATTCAACTGTGTTTTGATAAGCAACTGGGTATTTCTGAATTATAAATCGAAACATATGTAACACAGATATAAAACATGAAACGCAATGAAACTTTTATAAATAACATTTGAAGTCACATTAACCGTTGGCCAAGACCACACATATATACTAATATAACCAGCTGAATGACTCCTCCGGGTGCGGGAGTTTCTCGATCGCTGCATCGAAGACCCAGTGGTGGCCTTCAGCGGTTGTCTGCTCTATGGTCGGTTTTGTTGTCTTTTGGACACATTCCCCATTTCCATTCTAAATTTTAAATAAAACAAGAATAATAATAATATCTTTATTCGGGAAACAAACAAAAACCAATTTTGATCATGACAAATACATAGTAAAAACAAGCATAATGAAAATAGTAGGTATATATTTATTGCAAATCTAATTGTATAAATCTCTCTTAACGACTCTGATATCAACTAGCTGCAGCTGTATATGGCAAAATTTTGGGTCTTCAAATACTTTTCCACTTAGAACTTTTTGGCATTTCTTTTTTATTTATTCAAGCGATACTTAGGAGTCTTTTGAAGACAAAACGCGCTTTTGTGTACACAATTGTAATCCTGCAGCATCTATCATGAGTTCATTCAGGCTTTTCAGTCTATCTTTCATTTCTCTGTTTTCCGTCTTCGATTGTAAAGCACGCATCCAACCTGCAACATACTAAAGTTGTTGACCAACGGCGGTCCCAGGAGGTTGTAGAGGGCGTACTGTCCAGCCGCGTACATCCATTTTGATTTTAACATAAAATCGCTCCAAAAAATATGTTCTCGCTTTGCTCGTCATGCAGTGTTGTAGAATCAAGTCCTCTTTCAAAAATCACGAATTTGCCCGTGCTGACAAGTGGTTATGTGCCTCTTGTCCCATTGTAGTAAAATTTGTACGGATGTGGAGCTTTCACGCATTTCTTTTATATCTTTTTAAAAAACCTTGCCTTCTAATTGATTGTTGTTATAGTCCTTATTCTGTTCTGTGTAAGTATTCAACAAATGCCTATTACCTCGCATTTGATATATATTCTTAGGGAGCTACCATTTGATTTTTATGGGGGGGGGCTAGGATGAAAAATTGTGTCCTGCATATTTTTAGCTGTAATCTCTGTCCTGCCTTTTTATTTTTCACTCTGTTTGGTCCTGCCTTTTTTTTTTAGTTTATCCTGACTTTTTTTTACCTAAATCGTCGTCCTGACTTTTTTTTTTTTTGCAAGTGTCTCATCCTGCCTTTTTTTTTTTACTCAAAACTCCTGTCCTGCCTATTTTTTTCAAATTTCATCCTAGCCCCCCCATAAAAATCAAATGGTAGCTCCCTTAGTAGAATATACATTGTAGTTGGGAATATTATACTAATAGTATAATAGTCCCAAATTGTAGTTAGTCAACTAGATCGCCAATCTATACAAAAAAATATATAGCCATGATCTCTGATTTCGTTATTCCCATATGATTTACGAGCACTCGGTTAAGATAGGTCTTATTTTTATTAAGATTGCAGTCGGTCGGGTACATAGGAATAGAGTCATTGATAGAGTCGTCTGTTGGTAGTAATTCCGCTGTTCAAAAGTTCAAATAATAGATTGACATGTTTGACAAAAATCCTCCTGTTATATGAGGCCGTGTTTACGGGAATGACAGAATAGAGAATAAAGAGCAAAAAATATAAAGAAAATAAAATAATGGGGGATGGGGGAGGGGGTGTGTGATAAAATATAAAGAAAATAGAATAATGGGGGATGGGGGAGGGGGTGTGTGATAAAATATAAAGAATAACAGCATAAATTTTAAAAAGAAATTCAGTTTACGGTAACTTATATACTGGTTACAGGAAAAAATACAATGTCCAGAATACAGGTATCAAGTAATTACATATAAAAGCCAATTGATGTTTAAAAAGTTGAAGAATAATGAGCATTTTTTCTTTAAGATAGCAAATTAAGGGACCCCCCGCCCCCCTCCCCCCTCCCCCCCCCTAATCCATGTCTTATGTTTTCAGTTTTGTTAAAGTTTTGTAGCAAATCGTTATGGCTTTCAGCTTTTGTTATCATTATCTTGAATGACTGCAATCCCTAAAGTCTTTGATTTAACTTCTTACTGACGTGTGCTTGGTGTGGAATCAGCAGATACAAATTTTTTAAGTCGTTGGTTTTACACAGGCAAGCCATGATTGCATACATCCATTGACACTTCATTTATCTTTTGTGAATAGTTGTCTCATAGGCAATCCTACCACATCGTCTTATTTTTTTATATGAATCAAACCTATGAATTCCCATACTCACACGATCTTTATGTTGAATATGTGTATGGTATACTTTTACTCTTAATACGACGCCCTCTACATCTCAACAGTTCATGGCAATCCTGTTTCTATTCGACTGCGTTTTGATAAGCAACTGGGTATTTCTGAATTATAAATCGAAACATATGTAACACAGATATAAAACATGAAACTCAATGAAACTTTTATAAATAACATTTGAAGTCACATTAACCGTTGGCCAAGACCACACATATATACTAATATAACCAGCTGAATGACTCCTCCGCGTGCGGGAGTTTCTCGATCGCTGCATCGAAGACCCAGTGGTGGGCTTCGGCTGTTGTCTGCTCTATGGTCGGTTTTGTTGTCTCTTGGACACATTCCCCATTTCCATTCTAAATTTTTAATAAAACAAGAATAATAATAATATCTTTATTCGGGAAACAAACAAAAACCAATTTTGGTCATGGCAAATACATAGTCAAAACAAACATAATGAAAATAGTAGGTATATATTTATTGCAAATCTAATTGTATAAATCTCTCTTAACGACTCTGATATCAACTAGCTGCAGCTGTATATGGCAAAATTTTGGGTCTTCAAATACTTTTCCACTTAAAACTTTTTGGCATTTCTTTTTTATTTATTCAAGCGATACTTATGAGTCTTTTCAAGACAAAACGCGCTTTTGTGTATACACAATTGTAATCCTGCAGCATCTATATCATGAGTTCATTCAGGCTTGTCAGTCTATCTTTCATTTCTCTGTTTTCCGTCTTCGATTGTAAAGCACGCATCCAACCTGCAACATACTAAAGTTGTTGACCAACGGCGGTCCCAGGAGGTTGTAGAGGGCGTACTGTCCAGCCGCGTACATCCATTTTGATTTTAACATAAAGTCGCTCCGAAAAATATGTTCTCGCTTTGCTCGTCATGCAGTGTTGTAGAATCAAGTCCTCTTTCAAAAATCACGAATTTGCCCGTGCTGACAAGTGGTTATGTTCCTCTTGTCCCATTGTAGTAAAATTTGTACGGATGTGGAGCTTTCACGCATTTCTTTTATATCTTTTTAAAAATCCTTGCCTTCTAATTGATTGTTGTTATAGTCCTTATAGTGATATAGGCTTTCTGTTCTGTGTTAGTATTCAACAAATGCCTATTGCCTCGCATTTGATATATATTCTTAGTAGAATATACATTGTAGTTGGGAATATTATACTAATAGTATAATAGTCCCAGATTGTAGTTAGTCAACTAGATCGCCAATCTATACAAACAAATATATAGCCATGATATCTGATTTCGTTATCCCCATATGATGTACGAGCACTCGGTTAAGATATGTCTTATTTTTATTAAGATTGCAGTCGGTCGGGTATAGGAATAGAGTCATTGATAGAGTCGTCTGTTGTTAGTAATTCCGCTGTTCAAAAGTTCAAATAATAGATTGAGAGAAAACACATCAAAGTTACAAACTGAAACCGAGGGAAACACAACAACTATAAGAGGAAAGCAACGAAACAACAAAAAAACAAACGACAATGCAAAATACATAGAAACGAACTATTAGATGACAATAACTGCCGTATTCCTGATTTGTTCTGGACATTTTAAGAAAACATGGTGGGTTGAACCTGGTTTTGTGGTTAACCAAACCTCGCGCTATATAGCAATGTTGAATATATACTGGTAAAAGGACAACTTTACATGACAGGAATACAGTACGAAATACAAGAACACTCAGGACAGAGAAATAAGGCACCTGGCTGTTCGTGTGTTATAGGAGATACAGGGTCTCAGCTTTGAAATTTAAAGATGGTATATATATATATATATATATATATATATAACTCGTCTAAACATCAACCCAACAATGTTAGATATGTTAGATCTGTAAATTTGCTTTCGCAAATTTTTGGTTCTTCCCTCGCCGGGATTTGAACCCATGCTACTGTGATATCGTGACACCAAATCGCCTGCACTTACGTTACGGACGCTGTTCCTACAACCCCTAGGATTTAAAACAGAATCTTCGAAATTTCCTCCGCAAAACAAAATAAAAATGTTAGTAAACACGAACCACTATTAAAACAAATTCAATATATGTTTTAAATTATGTTTTTATAGCTCTTGATCATTGACTAAGTAATATCTAGTATATTTGAGGATTAAAATAACAAAGCTATGTGAAAAAAACGGATGTCCAACGTTACATTTATGAAAAACTGTTTTAACTCTTATGTATAGTGCTCCTATTTCTTATTCTCTGATCTTCCGGAAAATTGGCAAGAAGAACGACATGTGTCGGTTCTTTGTGTCGATAAAGCCGTTATTTTGCCAAATTTCATTTGACTCGGTGGCTGCATATTATGCTGGAATAAGAAAAATGTCCAACGACGTTTTTCGGTAACTTAACGACTAAAAGTGAATTTTATAAGTAGATATAGCGGAAAATGACTAAAAGGAGTAAGACAATAATAACATCTACCAAAAGTACAAATATTAGCCTCATTGTTTGTGAGTTCAAATATTGCAGATTTTATAAAATCTTCTCTACACAGTCGTTTTTTCAAGCGGTAGCCATTTTGTCCAAGTTGATAATTTATTTTTCAAAGCAGTTAACGAGTATTTTTTAACTGATATTCCAATAAGTTATATATAATTGATCAAAACAAAAGTTAGATACACGAAGAGTACAAAATTCCAAGATTCTTTTCTTATAAATTTCATATTTGGGTCTTAAAGGAATAAAATGCTTCAACACATTACAAAACGGTAGCCATTTTGTCCAAACGTCTGAAAACGTCGAAAAACCGAAAAACGCTAATTTCCAACGTTACATGTGCAAAAGTTTCAATTAAATGTTCATGATAATTAGAACAAATCGTGTGGTGAAATTTGGAAAAAAAGATATTTATATGGCTGCCGAACAAAATAGAATAGTGCATGTTGCTGTAGACTCCGGCCGAGACATAGATTCGACACAGGTTCAATTTTGCAATTTTTATTAATCGTTTATAGCTTTTAACGATTTATTTAAAAGAATGGTGAAATGGAAAAAAAAATTCTCATTACATGAACTTCGTTCAACTTTTGCAAAGACAAATTGGAGACACCAAGACAGTCCTCTAAATGTAAAATGCGAGTTTTAATTTATGTTGCGGTACTGCGAAATAGAACATTTAAAGTCGTCACTTCAGTAAGGTGCATTCACCAATATTAAAAGACTTAATACAAGTCCACGGAATGTTTTACTTCGCATTTTGTCCTGCTATTCATGTTATAACTGTCATGATGAAAGTAATTCCTACACTAGCGAAGCTGGATCTTTTCGTCAATATAAACTTGTGCAAGACTAATCACAAACAGCGACGAAAACCGTTTCATTGAATTAATAAAACCCGGGATTATAGTAGCCGTTTTTACGGACAATTCAGGAGTAGACTTCTATATTTTAAAATGTATATCAGAAGTTAAACAATTTAAGCAAGCAACTTAAGATGACTTGGAAAATAATTCTCGAGCCAAGGTTCAGTAATTGAAGAGGTGTATTTCGACAAACTACGTGCCAGGGAAAATACAAATCTTTTTAAATTAACCAAGGGTAAAAATATTTCGATTTACTTGCAGAGTGTCAGATATTTTTGTATTGGGGTTAAATTAAGATATAGACATTTTACAATGACAGATGATATTCACCATGAAAGTTAAACATCCTATGATAAACGTTTTGCACATCTAAAGAAAAAATATTTATGGAAAACCGTATACATGTATTTCCGTCCCATTTTTCCTTTCTACATTACTTGCGACAGTACTGCATTTATAGATGAAATAACTAAAAGGGTAAACATTATTAAATTGATTTCCACAACTTGAGGTAATTTATGATACAATGATATCACTAAAAGAACAGAATCAGAATCAACCAACAACATATAAAAAACCGAATAAAAGTTGCAAAAATTAATCGAAGTCAAAAACCCTCTTTGACACCGCATTTTTAGTGTAACGTCGTGTTGTAGGAACATCGTGCACAACGTTACTGCAGTCGTCCCGCTAAACCACACAACCACCTGGGCTCTCAAAAAAAGAGCTTTCGCTGGCCGTGTGTTACCTTTCCTCGTCAGTTTTAATCTAGCGGCGTACTACAGTACATATTATATATAAGGCATGAAGATGTTATTGTTACAGATCAGCTAAATTATCTATAGTAAAGAATACTAAATATAGGCTTTTATCTAATGATTCAGTTTCTTTTCCTAGAAATTCCATTGCAATAAGATGTATTCGTTATTTATAGTGTTTATACTTAAACAGCAATTAGCATTTACCATGTTTACCAAAAACAATGAAGACCAATGGGCACCTATTAAATTTATTACTTTGCATTAGAGGAACATGAGAACTCCTGATAAATCGCCGAATTATATTATGTATTACTAGATTATATGGAAATTTTAAAATAGACACAGTTTTTAAGACGGTTTTAAATAAAGAAGTCAAAGAAATTAAGATATCTAACAGCTATATATATATATAACGTTATACAGATATAACTCAGTGCATTTATTATAAAAATAAGAAGATGTGGTATGATTTTGGGGAAAAAAGTTTGTTTCTAGTTTTTGGAGAAAAAAATAATTTGTTTTTGGTCCGCTGAGAAAAAAATATTGTTTGTTTCAGCCCCGTGATATTAAACATGTTAAAAGGGGCCAAAATGACAATTGTAAAACAATAGAAAACTGTTCAATCATCTATAAATCAGATTACTAGAATAATCGGAATGAAAATTTGGGACGGCAAGTATGTTGTCACATCTAAATTCGTCATGTTTCAAAACAGACGTGTCATTAGCGATCAATGTTTACGTCACTCAGATAATTTCTAAAAATAGAAAATATAATATTAATGCGCTAGTATCTAATCCGTCGCATTAAAAATATTAGCTTTGCTTAAATAATGCTGCAGACAAAATCTACATATAATAAAATTTTGTACGAAATTTAGAATAACCCATGCAGATTTGTTTTAATTTTACGTGATTTTTATGGAAAATCGTCAAGATATTGCACTATTTGTTCCTGTACATTCAGATTTGTGTTTAGATGGTAATGCGTCATATTTGTCAACAAGAAAGGAAGATGAAAGTATAATATTGTGAATTTCTCGAATACACATTAATTGGGAACATCGACACTTAGCCACATGGTAGAAATGGATGAACTTATTGCAATAAATGTGCGATACGAAGGGGACAACGAAGCCTCACAAATATTTCAACTAAATCCAAAGACACAATGGCGAGATCTGGAAGCCATGGTAAAATCAGAAATCTTATGTCATATGACCTTTTTATGAAAGTCGTCAAACATAACTCTTATTTAACATGATTTGCATCATTAATAACGTTTTATTCAAATAAATACACTATTTAGATGAAATCTGAATTACTGTACTTAAAAACGAAAGCTGAATTTGAAATTATCATATTGCTCAATCAGCTGATCAACAATGACAACATCATGAACATGTCATGATCAAGATGCAGATTCAAGGCAAAGGGAATTTTATGTATGCCTGTTAATATTAAGTTGTTTTCTGTATGTCAATCCCCTTGGCATGTCTGTAGGTAATTCATTTCATCTCTCATAGAGTCCTCCAATTTATCTAAACATGCTAAAGAACTATATATACATTGTAGTACTGGACTACTGCACACAGCTAGTAATTTCATAATATTTTGGATAAAGCAACTTAATTCTTAATTTATTTGTTACTCAACTTCTTCTTTATTCTGTCAAACCAATTTAATATTTCCTTCTAAAATAGTAAAACTTTTGTGTTTAAAATTTATCAAATAAATAAAATCATGAAAATTCAAATTAAAAAATCTTCAATGTCAATGAAATGTTTATTATGTTCAAATTTCGAAAGTTTTCAGATGAATAATGTAGATATTTTGTGAAACCAAGTATAATACAGACATTTTCAAAAGGTCATTATGGTCATAGATATCAGGAATTAAATAGAAGATAAAACAAGACTCAGGCTTAAATTTAATCTAAAACGCTTACATAATATGATAGCATTTTTGTACATGTATGTAAATTGTATGTTGTCTTTCAGTTGAAGGTCCAGTACGACTGTGAACATGTGGAGGTATTCTATGTGGATACAGATGGTGACTATGTAAGTTAGATAACATATGCCTAAGTTATTTTTTCCTGTTACCAGGCCACATTTAAAAGAATGTCTGTTTCCCCTCCCCCGGGTCTACCCTTTGTAAACAGACCAGAAAGGCAGGTTTTTTTTTTTTTTTTTTTTTTTAACTGGATATGATAGTCATAGCATGTCACATGAATGGTTTGACTTGTCCAGTCCAGGCCACTTATCAGTTGTTTGTGCTCAATTTGAGTGTATTTATTTAGATTATCAATCCTTCTGCTTTCAAGCACTTTCCAAAAATGGAAACAAATTATTTTCAGGAAAAAAATAATTTCGATATTTTTGTGGAAAATAATTTTTTGACCCGGGTGGGGGGAGGGGAAACAAACACATTTTTAATTTTGGCCCCACATGGTTACAAAATGTATACATAGTATAATATTATATAAGTCTTACAATACATTAACTACTCAATCTCAATTAATTCAATAATTGTTTAGGCCAAAAAAAATATATGTCTGTTTACGGTTACCCGACCAACCCTATCTTGAGCGCCGACCCTAAGCCATTTTATTTCCGTCGTTAAGTGAATAATAAACTGAACTTGAGTTAAAAGTGAAGATAGTGTTTCCTGATACATCCCAATGTTCATAATCATGAATATGATAGCTGTTTTAAGGAAATTCGCAACTCGTGTGATGAAATAAACATTTTGCCGCCATTTTTTTCCAATCAATAACAAAGGGAAATAATCCAATCATTAAAAATACGGGTAAACTCGGCCCATGGACAACTCAGACCACGGCAAGACGGACTGCACAACTCAAAATCATGGCACAAAAATAAAATGGAAAAAAATAATAAAATGGAAATACCGACCTACCTACCCTATTTATTTTGATGATGTAACCTTAAACAGGCATATATATTTTTTTTGGCCTTACCTTAAAAGCCAGTATAGATTGCTGAGATAACATTCCATTTATGATTATGTACATTAATTTGTACTTCTTTCTTTCTAAATTTTTTCTTTGAAAACTGGCGTAAAGATTACAATGAACCTACAATGGATAAGGTTTATATTTCAAAAGTTGTGTGTACATGTACAAATGTAGTAGTAAACTGTGAGACTAACCTTGTTTTATGATCGTTTTAAAACTAGCAATAAGAACTCAACCCAAAATATTTAGGTTGTTATTTGTGGGTATTATCAGACAGGAAGGCTCAATAATGTAAGAACTGCTTCAGGCAGAATAACAACATCAACTTGCTATCTTGCTGTGTATTGTAGACAAAAGAATATCTAATTACAGACACATAATCTGGTTTATAAATACATCCAGATAATTAGCCATGTGTCAGTTATTATAAAATATAGACTCAAATTTGAATGAAAAAAACAAAACACAATATATCAAAGGGCGATATTTTTTTGCGCCAAAAAGTAACTCATTTGAGCCACAACATAATTGCGCCAATACTTCTTTTGCGCCACCTTATTTTCAAAACTATAGGTATCATTTGCGCCAATGAAATAATCATCTAATTGCGCCAATTCTATTTATTTTTATTGATATAACAACTAAGTGATTGACTTTCTGGATCGTTACACAATACAAAGTCATCATCTGTGTTTGTAACAACACTGAGGCTTAAATTAAAATATTGTTTGTTTGCAGTTTACCGACCGACCCTTGAAAATCCTCCCGACTGTGAAAATTTTATTGCTTTAAATTTGAAGAAATTTTTTTTAATACTTCTATTGACACGATCCGGAACTTTGGGTCCTTTCCGGAAATGATTTAAAGTCTGGGTCAATTACGCATTTCAAGTTCGGTTTTTCTTAGCTTCCCGTCAAGCGTTCATGTGACCATTTAATGATAAAGCACATGGAAATTGTTTACAGGTATCCATGAAGTCACGGAGGAGTACTTTACGCTGTCGTCTCGTGTCAATTTTAAGACAAATAACAAACAAAAAAGTTTATTAGTAAACTGTTTATACAGATTCAGGCACATGTAATGATGTGTGATGATATCATTGACGATGATGCAACTGGCACGATAACCATTCTGTCTCAAACAAATCGGGTACAAAATCTGTGGAGCCTGACTTTATGGAACCAATTTCAGTGGTTAAATAATTCGACAGCAGCTTGAAGTATGGCATATTTTCTACAAATCGTTGTGAAGACGACAAAGATGAATCCACTCCTCCGTGACTTAAATCTTCATGGATATCTGTAAACACGCCTGTACGGAGAAATGGGCTCATTTGAAATGTTAATGGATATGGATCATGCCAAATCAATAAGAATCAACCCTAACTACACAAAGATGTAGAGAAAATGAATGGTTACTTGAAAAATAAATATACTCTCTCTATATTAAATCTATCTTCGATTGCAATGAGTATGCTCCTTTAGGATAAGGGGGCTGCCCCACTCATTGCAATTATTCTCTTTCTTACAATATTAAATATACCCAAACTGTGTGGCCTGTGTGGATTCAATTAAAACATGTCCTTAGGAGCTATGCTGCCAATTTTTTTTATGCATTAAAAACATTTCAGTACAGACCATTTACTTTTAATGGGGTGCTATGGATTTCACCCCAAAATTTAGATTTCTTTGGTTTTTGGAAAGATTAGAACTTGTTCTAAATCTTTACTTAGGCACCAGCCTCCCTAACAACAGGACAGGTTAGCTACTGTTACTAAATGTATTCACACTGAAATATAGTTCCCTATGGTTCTGATATATGTGCACATAATACACATATAAACTGAAAAAAACGGTGTATATTATTGGAGCAGTTCATTCAAGAATGTATGTCATTAAGGTGTGTTGATGTGCAGGCTTTTAAAAAACATTTTGATTAGGTAACTGGGTATTGATTCAACTAGTATGATTGACAACTGTCATTATCACTAAACAATCAGAGACAAGGTGAACCTTTAATTACAATGCCCCACCTCCTAAACTGCCAATCAAATTGACCACATTACCTATCAACCTCAGTCTTACATAATTATACAGACCACTCAATATAATTCTTAATACACAAGTATTTGACCTCATAATTGAATACACAAATGTGTATATTAGATGTTTGATATTTATAAGGATGATAGATTTATTTATTGCCAATTACTTTTGATCTACATTACATAAAGTGATTCTGTAAATTATATCTGAAAGATAAATGATTAATGGATTAACAGGATCTTAAAAAAATGAAATATGAATATAAATATGAATAAATAAAAGGTATTCAAGTAAGGCCTATAATTTACTTGATAAATTTCCAATAATCATCTGTAATTAATCAACAATTAAATTAGTACTCTTTTTTTTTATCAGGAATTGGCTTGAAACAGTTTAAAAATTTTAAAACTTTTAATTATAACAAACCATTGTTTATTAGTTTATTTCCCATCAATAATTATGTCTATTTTAGTCATTTGAATTTTTATTAGAAGTGAATACATATGTTTGCAATCAAGAAAGAATCCACATTTCAATAAGATAAGTTTTTTAATTGGTTACATTGAAAAAGTACATTTTCAATGCCCTGTGTTGAAAAATACTTTAAAAATTGATCAAAAGGCACTCTAAAACTTTTAATCTTCAATGCCCTATAACCTCTGTTTCAACTTACAAAATGCCCCATAACAACATTTTTCAATTTTTTTTGTTGACACTTTAAAGTTTTAAGCTGTTGGTCCAGATTTATGTCTTACAAGGATAGTTGGTAACATTTACTAGAAGAATTTTTGCATTTTTTTGTTTTTTTGAAACATGTTCAGAACCGGCAACATAATTTCGATAAGATATAAACTGCAGTTTAAATAAAATTGTGCAAATTAAGAGACCCATATTATTTAATTTGAGCTCATTTTATCTTCATACTGGAAAAGCAAGTTTCCTTCTAAAGACCTGCTGTAAATGCAATTTTCAGCAATAGTGCTTTATAAATGTTCATTTTTCCCCACAATACCTGAATATGAAATAATTCAAACTACTCTTCTAATCTTTCCATGAGTGATTTCCATCACTTTGATCATTAAAGCCTGGCAAAAATATAACCTTATCACATATAATTAAACATTGTTAGAAATATGAAAACAGTCGAATGTCTTAAATACTGTTTTTTTCAAGTTGCCTTTTTTTCAATTGAGGAAGATTCAATGGTTTTTTGTTTTTTTTTTATTAAAAATACACTCTTTAATACATTGTCTTATAAATCTTTAATATCTACATTTTTTCTGATGAAAATACTCTACTCATGAAAACATTCTAGTCAAGAAGCATACATGTCTGAATATATTTCTTTAAAACAGTTCTAGTCATAATGACATTCCTTGTTTATAAGTGTTCCAGTATTTAATAATTATACCATATTTTATGTCATAAATTGGATAATGACACTATGTTAAAGTTTCAGTTTTGGTTAAAAAGTTTTTTATCTGAAAATGCCTGTTCATTTGATGTTGGGTTTCAGCATGTCCAGTGTTTGTTGTTTTAAAATGTTTTTTTTTTCTTCACAAGAAACTTGGTTTAGTGTAACTGCTTGTTTAAACTGTATTTTGGCTGATAAAATAAAATATTTTTCCTACCTACCGACTCTTCAGTCTGAAGGTACAGTCGGAAAACTGCAAACAAACATATTTTTAAGGTTGGCGTGATATCATCCAATATTCTGTGAAATTCTGCTTGATTTTTCACTTGAGCAGGATGCAGTTTTCTTTTCTCTCTATTTATATACATTGACTGACGCACATAATAATTAAAATCTTTCTTTTCTAAATTTTCTTCTACAATTTTGAAGAGCTCTGAATTTGTTATTTTTGAAGGTCGCTCTGACATAATATCGGTTGCTTTTCTTTTGCATGCAGTTCTCAAAATTTGACGTTCTAATTTCTGGACATTAGTTTCATGAATATGATCTAATTCTCCATTCAAAATAATTGTACACGATTCATCTATGAATAACCTCGCACAACACAACTTAACTGTACATCTCCACCTTATTTCTCCAGTTTCCTTTACAAATGCTTGATGGAATTTGTGTTCTTCAACAATGACGACCGGTTTTCCTCTATCAGACTCTATTTTTTTGAATGATATATCAGACTATTTTCTTGAATAGTTTATCAGACATCTTGACTCGTGAACAAATATTCTATTACTAAACAATTTATTTTTTGGTGAGTTTTCTTAAATTTGATGAGGGTTCAGTTAAATCTTAAGTGGAAAGGTTAATTATAGTACATGTATGATAGAGGTAAACATGTACAGGTACATGTATGATATAGGTAAAAAATATTTACAGGTAAATGTGGCACACTTTCATTTCATTTATTGGCGCAATTAATACCATCAAAATAAAAGAGCGTGGCGCAATTGATATCTTTTCAAAACTGCAATTGGCACAAATTGATTCTACCCATATCAACATACATATTTGTACATGTAGGTCTAAGGTATGTCTAATGTCACTGAATTGTAAGCAGATACTGCTCCACCAGTGGCACCCATCATAAAAATTTCTAGCTAGGTAGACTTACGTTCAGCAGACACCTGTTACATGTGCACGGCGCATAACCATAACGGCCACTTCTGGCGGAAACGGATACTGCCACCAAAACCAACGGCGACTTTCGGCGTTTTTCCTATGATGGACTCGGACGACGATCCGAATAATGATGATTTAGACAAATCTGTTGGGTAAGTGATACAATTGCTGTGTCCACGGAATCCTCGGATGATTTTTTGTCATCTAGAAACCACTTATCCCAACGAACATGTATTCCTTTTATATTTGATTAGCATTTTAAACTAGTGACTATGTGTTGTGCAACTCTTTTTCCACCAAAATGATAATTATTTCGGTTTAATTAGAACAGTATTAGCCATACTTACATGGTTTCGACGTAAACTTTCTTTTGTTAATAACATTTTGTGCATAATTCAAGATTTAAAGTCAAACTCCTTCCTTTTCAAAATTATTAGAAACGGGTCTAGGTGAAAGGGTCCGTTTCTAATAATTTGAAAAGGAAGGAGTTTGACTTTAAATCTTGAATTATGCACAAAATGTTATTAACAAAAGAAAGTTTACGTCGAAACCATCTAAGTATGGCTAATACTGTTCTAATTAAAGCCGAAATAATTATCATTTTGGTGGAAAAAGAGTTGCACAACACATAGTCACTAGTTTAAAATGCTAATCAAATATAAGAGGAAAACATGTTCGTTGGGATAAGTGGTTTCTAGATGACCAAAAAACATCCGAGGATTCCGTGGACAAAGCAATTGTGTCACTCACCTAACAGATTTGTCTAAATCATCATTATTCGGAGTGTCGTCCGAGTCATTTATAGGAAAAACGCCGAAAGTCGTCGTTGGTTTTGGTGGCAGTATCCGTTTCCGCCAGAAGTGGCCGTTATGGTTATGCACCGTGATGTGTAATGAGTCAAAATGATGACAAAGTACATTTTTTAATTGTAATTTAATCAATTACATTGAAAGTAATCGGACCCATCTCTGGTAATGACTCCTTGCTCACAATCTGTTTTGCTTTTCTTATTTAGATTATTTTAAGCAGTCAAGAGGAGTTAGAAGAAGCTTTCAAAGTAAGTACATTGATAAAAGATTTTCTGTAGAGATTCAGTTTTGTTAGCAGCTGAGCTTTTATGAAATGTTAAGCATGTACATGTAACGATGTTAATAGAAGTCAGATCAGCATGATCAGTGTGTCGTTCCCTTTTATTATATAGTTAAAAATGAAAGATCAGACATGAAGACAGTTAAAGTTGTATTTACCTTAGCTGTAACATTTTTAAGTTTGATAAAGTTCAAGTTGCATATTAATTTATTAAAACTATGCAGTAAATGTGCAATGTTGGGTAATTGTCCCCAGTGAAAACACATTGAAATAGGAGGGGGTTAATCTGTCCTTGCTTGTTATTGCTATCAGGTGTACAATTCTTGTCAAACTTTTATGACACTTAGATCATATTTCAGCAATGTCTTAGATGAGTTCGAAAATCAGGGCTGATTAGATATTTGTAAATACATGAAATAGTTATGCCCTTTGGAAAAATAAATTATACAGGAAATTGCATTGTATGCTCTGAAGCCCTCATTTCTATAAGATATTTATATATTATAAATTGTTTTAAAGAACAAAAAAATGTTTTATTTAGTTAGTAACCTTGTACTTGTCAGTAATTTGCAATTGAATAGAATAAGATCAAATAATTATGTGTAATTAATGCAGGGGACATTGGAACAACTTTTTATGGCAAATAAAAACAAAAGCTGAAACATTTCTGTAACTTTTGTTTCAGGTTGCACAGAACTGCTCCAGTACTCTACATCTTAAACTCAGAAACTTTACAGGACAACCAGTAGAGCCGGAAACACACAGGGGAGATAATTCTCCACTGACACCAGGTGGAGACACTGATGTGAAGATTATGATGGAATCTTCTGTTGACCCCAAATCTGAACATCAGCAGAACACAGAAGCTCAGAAAGAACAAGAAGGAGATTCTAGTGAGGCAGAGTTAGAGAAACTAGAAATGTGGTAAGTAACTATTTATATTCATTATTCTATTCTTATTGAAATTTTTTAGTTGTTTCAGGAAAAAATATATGAGCTGAAGAGGTGTCTCTAAAGGCATCCATAGAATCTGCTGTATATACATACCCAATGTTAAAATATGTTCTGAACATAACAAACAACCTAAGAAATGCATACACAAGTGCCTACATCTACCCCGAGAATTTTCCTGGTCATCCCATACATATTCTAGTCCTCACAATAAACTTTTGAGTATACAGGCCCCAAGCTTAGATTAGAATCTATTGGTCTATAGAGGTGAACATAGAATGGTCGGCCTATTGTTGAGTGGGAAGACTGATATTCATGTTTTCTTGCATACTAAAATTAGGAATGAATATTGGGAATGTGTCAGAGATTCAACAACTTTACCAAAGAGCAGACAAAAACATAAGGCCACTAATGGGTCTTCCACAAAGCGAGAAAATCTTGAACCCAGAGGTAGGTTTCAGCTGGTCCTCAAACAAAAATATTTACTATTTCAGTGAATATGGACATCACACTAAACTCTGAAACTTATAAGTGAACTAAAATTAAAAAAAAACAACATATTAGACTAACAAAGGCCAGAGTCCCTGCCTTAGGATAGAACAAAAATGTGTACATTGGTCTAATGTCTGTTTCTTTGTCTGTTTTAAAAAAAAATGCCAAAAATTAAAAGAAATGATGAATAAAGAACTATTACTGGTAACGGTTTAATGTAAGATAATGCATTTTCTTAAAATACACAGGCTCCATGAAGATAGTAAGCCTCTGATAAGATCTAAAGAAGTAGAAAAACAAATGGCACCAACTGTTGACATTGTTACTCCATCAGAAGATGAGAAGAAGGAGGCTGGAGAAGTGAAGCCATCTGATGGACAGAAAGATGAAGAGACTGGAGTAGTTTATGTCAAGGTACTAATAGTTTTTCAGCTGAATTTCAAAAGGCCATGTGATCAGTATTTGGATGTTGAATTATAAGAAATTGTGAGCATAAAACCAAAAAGTCCCAAAGAATACAGCAAAATCATCCAAGGTCAACATTGGCTGAAGGAGCTGACAACATATTTTTTGTAACTCCTAATAGAAGATCTCTGGAAACTTTAATATAAACAATCATATTATTAGCTCACCTGGCCTAAAAGGCCATGTGAGCTTTTCTCATCACTTGGTGTCCGTCGTCGTCTGTCGTCGTTAACAATTTTTCAAACATCTTCTCCTCTGAAACTACTTAATGGATTTGAATGAAACTTAACATGATTGTTCCTTAGTATATCCTGCACAAAATGTGCGCTTCGATTTTTGATCCGTCAAAAAACATGGCCGCCGTTACTTAAAATAGAACATAGGGGTCAAATGCAGTTTTTGGCTTATATCTCAAAAACGAAAGCATTTAGAGCAAATCTGACATGGAGTAAAAATGTTCATTAGGTCAAGATCTATCAGCCCTGAAATTTTCAGATGAATCAAACAAACCATTTTTGGGTTGCTGCCACTTAATTGGTAATTTTAAGGAAATTTTGCAGTTTTTGGTCATTATCTTGAATATTATTATAGATAAAGATAAACTGTAAACAGCAAAAAAGATCAGCAAAGTAAGATCTACAAATAAGTTAATATGACCAAAATTGTCAATTGACCCCTTAAGGGGTTATTGTCCTTTAATGACAATTTTTCACAATTTGTTCATCATATTTGCTAACTTTAAAAAATCTTCTCCTCTGAAACTACTGAATGGATTTGGTTAAAACTTAGCATGGTTGTTCCTTAGATTATCCTGCACAAAGTGTGTGCTTTGATTTTTGTTCGTCAAAAAACATGGCCGCCGTTACTTAAAATAGAACATAGGGGTCAAATGCAGTTTTTGGCTTATATCTCAAAAACGAAAGCATTAAGAGCAAATCTGACATGGAGTAAAAATGTTCATTAGGTCAATATCTATCAGCCCTGAAATTTTCAGATGAATCAAACATCCAATTGTTGGGTTGCTGCCACTTAATTGGTAATTTTAAGGAAATTTTGCAGTTTTTGGTCATTATCTTGAATATTATTATAGATAAAGATAAACTGTAAACAGCAAAAAAGATCAGCAAAGTAAGATCTACAAATAAGTTAATATGACCAAAATTGTCAATTGACCCCTTAAGGGGTTATTGTCCTTTAATGACAATTTTTCACAATTTGTTCATCATATTTGCTAACTTTAAAAAATCTTCTCCTCTGAAACTACTGAATGGATTTGGTTAAAACTTAGCATGGTTGTTCCTTAGATTATCCTGCACAAAGTGTGTGCTTTGATTTTTGATCCGTCAAAAAACATGGCCGCCGTTACTTAAAATAGAACATAGGGGTCAAATGCAGTTTTTGGCTTATATCTCAAAAACGAAAGCATTAAGAGCAAATCTGACATGGAGTAAAAATGTTCATTAGGTCAATATCTATCAGCCCTGAAATTTTCAGATGAATCAAACATCCAATTGTTGGGTTGCTGCCACTTAATTGGTAATTTTAAGGAAATTTTGCAGTTTTTGGTCATTATCTTGAATATTATTATAGATAAAGATAAACTGTAAACAGCAAATATGATCAGCAAAGTAAGATCTACAAATAAGTCAATTTGACCAAAATTGTCAATTGACCTCTTTAGGAATTATTGCCCTTTAAAGACTTTTTTCACAATTTGTTCATCATGTTGACTTACTTTAAAAAAATCTTCTCTTATGAAACTGCTGTATCAATTTCAGCCAAACTTAGGCTAAATGAGTTTCAGAGTTTCAGAGTATCTAGTATAAATTTTATATTTCATTTCCTTGTATGTCAAGAAACATAGCTCCTATGGCTAAAATAGAACATAGGAGAAAATGATTTTTTTTTGCTTTTGAAGAAAATAGGACGATTCAAAGAACATTTAAATAAATTGAAAAGCCAAAATAATCATTGATGAGAGATTAAACCAAAAAAATTCAGGTGAGCGATTCAGGCTCTTGAGAGCCTCTTGTTTCTGTTCTTGTAATATTTCTTCATGTGTGGGAGAAATATTATATTATAGGAATTTCTATTCCCTGACAGAGTTGCATTCATATTGTATTATACAATCATTTCAAATTTGTATTAACCAGAATTTTACAATTTATCATTTAAATTTTACTTTACAATATTTAGTAAATATCAACAGTTTATGTTTTCAATATTTTAGCCAAAGGTAATGAGACAAAAAGTTAGAAAGTCTGAAAAGACATTAGAACATGATCGCATGTATAAAAGACGCCATTGTAGAAGTGCAGAGAGGTCACGACGACTCAGATATGAAGAAGAGGCTGAAACTTCAGATGATGCTGCTATGCCGTATGATGTGTTCATCAAATACATGCAACAGGTATGCTTTTTCAAAACAGAAATACTCAAGAGTATTAGTTTATGTGGCAATTTGATTTAAATGGACACAAGTCTGTGCTGGCAACTACTAGCCCTGCACTAACCTGTCAATAGTCCAAATTGATTTCCTTATAAATGTCTAGTAATAACTTAAGTTAGTAAGATTTTAATTGAATGTTTATCCTTCAGGGATCACCACAGAAATGTTTTGAAGGGTGGAGGTTATAAAAAGATATTTGAACAGCTTAAAAAATATTTATAAATTGTAAACAGTTTGTAGTAAAGTTTTCTTGATAGCATATATACATGTATGTCTGTACAAATTTTTTTCTGAATTGTAGTTTTTTTTTTAAAGATCAATGAAATGATACTGCTTTAAGTTTATTCTCTAATCTTATCTCATGATATGATTTCAAAAATGTACGGCTTATCTTGAGAAAATGATTGATTCATAGTGTTTTAACACCACTTTGAGAAAAATGAAGAGTGCAAATCCTTTATTACTTGTATGTCTGACACTCATTCTTTTATTACAGTTAAAACTTGAATTGAGAACAGAAATTGTAAGAGATGTTACAAGGAAAACAGTGAAACAAGTATTGAAGGGATTAGATGGGGCAGTGATCCAGTCAATGAAGGGAGGTAACTCTGATACTACTGTAGAAATACCTGCATCCCCAACAAAGACAGAAGATACTCCTATCTCATCACCAGTAAAGAACAAAGAAGTGGGAACAGTAGAAGGAACAACTTCACATCGTATGTATCTAGCAAGCAAATATTCACTAATCTATATTTTTGTATAATGGTCATATCCTACAAAAAACCAAATTTTTCATATGCTGTATAAAACTGCTGTCTGTGAGATATACTTAGAAGGTCAAAGTTGTGTAATGTTGAAATACTGTGTATCTTGAAATTTTAGCATGTTTATTTTGTGGTAGACATATTACAGCAAAATAAAGCCTACATGGACATTTCACTGTCAATTAAAATGCATTGTACAAGGCTTTGAAACGCACAATGAACACATTGAAGATGTAGCTGAACATTCTAAAAGTATAATAACGAACAACACACATCACAACAAAATAAAAGTATACACTAAAGAGGGGGGATAGGAGGGGTCATGATCCCGAAATCCCAGGCTTAAAAACACGAAATCCCGAGGTCCTGAATTTAAATAAATAAAAATCCCGGATCCCGAAATTCGAAAAAAATAATTCCCGGATCCCAAAGGGGTAAATGCCGAAATCCCGACCTTAAAAACACCCGATCCCGAAGTACCGATAAAGTCCCTATCCCCCCTCACTAAATAGTATTACAAGTTCTCCTCAGATAAGTAATGTTTTGTGTCCTTTACTCATATAATACACATGATACAGATTGTTGTACATTCTTGATCAAGTATTTCACTTCGTGTATTTACTCTGTTTTGCAGCAATATACTACCATGAACATGTGACCTGTGATTTCTGTGAGAGGACCATTGTAGGAGCTCGATACAAATGCTGGTATGTTTATGAAATGTAAAAACATATCTTTTGACACATGGATTTAATAAGCATTCAGCAGGGTTCTATGGATATCCTATTTCTATGAACTTAAACACTACTAAAAAAATAACATACTTCCTTTAAATAACCGGACAAACATTCTAAACAACATTCATGAACAATTGTTGAGAAAGCTAAAATCCAAAATAAATTTTGATTTGTTAAAAAAAAAATCACACAATTTTATCTTGTTTTTGGATTAAAGGTGATATTGCTGTATAAAAGAAATAGATTGTTGCCATATACATGATATATGCATGTAGTGTATATAAATCATGAATCTATGTTATAAAAAATTGATTAAAATTTGATACTTATTTGGATGTACGGGGTATTCCATTAAAATGTATGTGGGAGGGTAACCAAGAACTATTTTTTTATATAATTTTGCATATAAACATGATAAATGTTAATAGGCGCATCCTGAAAAATACCCATGACCCACATTCAATAAAAAAACTTCCCTTCCTACCCTCCCATATACATTTTAATGGAATAACCCTTATTTTATTTTCTTGAATGTGCATGATTTCATTGATTATTTTACAGCAAATAAACTATTTATCCAGTTGTTTTTTTTGTACTTTTGTAGTAATTGTAGTGATTATGATTTATGTGAAGAGTGTGAGGCCATCCACGGAGTTCATGACCCCAATCATGTGTTCCTGAAAATCAGACGACCAGTTAGACTCCGCAATAAAACTCCTCTTCTTAAACAGATAATTTACAGATCATCTTCAACTGAACATATTGAAGCCAGGCAACCATTGTTTGAAAGTGCTGAAAAATTATTGAAAGCTAAAATGGATAAGTAAGTTACGATAGGAATTATTTTGTAAATATTTTATTTTCACTTATTTAGTGATTGATATAAATCTTGAAAATTATAACATAAGTCAATGCAGACTTTGACAAAAACCATGAAATCAAATATTTATAAAAAAAAAATACAATATTTCATTAATCTGCAAAATTTGGTATTCATGAAAATAAAGGAATGCACAGTTAATAAAGTAAAGCATCTGAATATTTATAATCATATTATTCTTACTATGTATAAAGAAAGACGTCATTTATACTTATTTCATTCAAATTTAGATTAAAGGCTCAGCTATCACACAAGCAAGATAAACTGAGGAAAAAGGAAGAAAAAATACTGAGAAAACAAAAAAGGAAAGAAGATAGACTTCAACAGTGGTTAGAATCTTCAAAACATGACGTTATGCAAGTCAGACATGCAACTGTGTAAGTATAAGAAGAGAGAGAGAGAGAAAGAATGAATGACAGGAAAGTGGAGGAAGAGAGACAGAATTAATGATTTATGAATGTGGGACTTCAGCAGTGGTTAGAATCTTCCATGAATGATATGATGCAAGTCTATACATACAACAGGGTAAACTAAGTAAAAAAGAAAGAGAAAATGAGTGATATAATTCAAGAGAGAGAGAGAGAGAAAAGGGAAATAATCTAACATGCTTGATGGAATTATAAATCAGACATGCAACTGTGCACATACATATTTTAACACATATGTTGTATTAAAATTCAGAATATTGGAAATTTTGAAAATTGATGCAAATTAATGCATTACAGAAAAATATATTTTAGTGAGCGTTAATTTCTTCTGATTTCTTGTATGATGTAACTATATGCCATGCTTGTTGTAATATGAATCAGATAATCAAATGTGTTCATTCATAGTTTTACACAAATGATGGTTTGAATTTCAGAAAATTGAGAATTTTGCAAATTGTTATCAAATACATCAGAGAAAATTATTTTTCAGTGAACTTTTAATGGCTGCTGATTTCTTGTATGATGTTACTATACCAGATGGAACCAGAGTTCAACCAGGAACCAGACTAATGAAAACTTGGAGAATAAGAAATGCTGGAACATCTAAATGGACTGATTCAACAAAGGTACATCTATATAAACTACTATATAACCATACCTCTTTCATATTTTATTTGCCTTTCTCAAATTAGGAATTTAAGCTGTGATTTCTGTCACTTATGTTTTTGTCTATTTATGCTGTATCAAGCTTGAATGTTGTGTCCATACTTGCCCCAACTGTTCAGGGTTCGATCTCTGCGGTTGTATAAAGCTGCGCCCTGTGGAGCATCAGGCTGTCTTATTATAAACAAGCAATTCTCACTGAAAGCAATATTGATTATTCCTATTTGCCTTGTAATTATATATTCATTTATATGCAAGTTATTTGCCTTAGGAAGGACTTAAATGTTCATTGCTAATGAAGAGCAAGTGCAAAGGAGTAGGTTCTTTAAAATTATATAGCATTACTATAGGTGTAATACCACCAAATCATGGTAAGTCACATCTGGTTGCATACAAAAATAGGTTGAAAAAAAATATTCCCTTGAATTTGACAGTTGTAGGTAATTCTACATTTTATTGCAGTTAAATATTTCTCAGTCATAAACATATGTCTTGGGTATTTCAAAGCACCATTATTTTTTATTTGGGGTTACTATAGAATATTTGAAACTTTAGGTTACATGGTTACTAAAACTTGTACACAAGTTAAATAAGGGGGGATTTGATTGGTTAACTTCCAGTGATGGTTATTTTCTTATGTGCAATGAAATGTTATGTGAATTTTGTTCTACAGTACTGGACAAGATAAAACTTTATCCATGCCAAGTATTTTTTTATTTGAAACAAAGATAAATTCTGCACAATTTTTTGAAAAGGGGAAATTTAACAATGACTAATAGAGGAAAATCAATGGTGGTATTACACCTATATAAAAAGTTTCCTTGCTCGTATTTTAGCTGAAAGTAGTCTATGATTGTATACCAACTGTTCGTAAGGAAGAAAATGTACCAAAATTGAGACCAGCAGAAGAAGGGGAGATAACTGTTGAACTTGTAGCTCCTCAAAAACCAGGTAAAGTAACAATCATATGTACATGGAAAACACATTGAAATTTAATTGATGCATGGGCACTTATAATTTTTTTATGATGAAAATTCAAAAATTGCCTCTATGGATGGTTACAAACCTCATTTTCAAAGTGCTGACCTGGTTTCCATGTACTGTGTATTTTCATTAGTATTGGTTGGATACCAAGCTTTGGTGAATTTCTTGGATACAGGGGAACCATGATTTTAATGTTCAATGATTTACAAGTTTCCCCAAACCATGAAATTAAATTTCCACTAAAATGCAAGTTTTCATCAATTCAAAAAAATGTATACCCAGGACAATAAATAAATTCACAGTATGTTTAAATAGAACATCTTTAGTTTGATATATAAATAGAAGTTTATTTTAAACACAGAATAAACCACACCATTCTCATTGACATTCACCTAAACTTTCTTTCTAAATATTAGGTGATTACTGTTGAATCATAATTATACGTTGGATACCAAGTTTTGTGGATTTAATGGCTACAGGACCGGTGATCCACGAATTCAAATGTACAACAAATTACATATTTGATATAGACTGTGTGCATAGATTGGCAAAACCACATAATCAAATATCCAGGAAAAGGAAACTTAAACTTTCCTCAATCCATGAAAATTGATTGCCATGAAAAATAAATGAACCCACAGTAACTGAGAAACAGCAAATGTCAATTAATTAGACTTATGTTTGAACCAGAAGACTGAAAAACCTACTTCCTCATGTACAAGACATTTAACCATTTCCCCCGTGGAATTTATTTTCTTACATACTTGATTTGTATAGGATTTTTTTAACAAAAAAAAAAAATCATCAGGTTTAAAGTATTAATGCATTGTGAAAATGAATATTTCATCAATGAAATTCAAATCAGATATTCTTATGAATATCCTTTTCATATTGGATTCTAATTTTTTTAAGTCTGATGCAGACATTTTGTAGTCGAAGCGTTTCAACTGAGGTACTACACAGGCGTCAAAAGGCGTCATTATGGAGTAAAGGGGGTGGCATCAAAAAGCGTCATTATGGAGGAAAGGGTTAAGGTGATGTAATATCTTATAAACATGGATTTATGATTACATATTCATAAGAAAATGAAAAAAAAGTTGGTCCATTCTTAACAAATAACTTTGTAGCTGCACTAGCAAATCTTTTTGTTTAGGGGCCAGCTGCAGCCTACCTCAGGGTATGAAATTTTCTTGCTGTGTTGAAAACTTATTAGTGGCCTTGGGCTGTTTTCTGCTCTTTGGTTAGATTGTTTTCTCATTGACTTTCCATTCTCAATTTTATTAATATTTTTCAGGTCGTTATCAGAGCCATTGGAAGATGTTTGATCACGACAGATCATTCGGACATCGTGTCTGGTGTGATATCATAGTAGAACCTAAAGAAGTCCTGGAACCAACTAAAGATGACACATTTAAACTTGTTCAACAGTCTCAACAAGCAGAAAACTTGGTATGTAAAATTTACATTGTAGAAGTGTCAATAGTCACACATTAATTTGCGGGTGAACTATTTGATTGAAATGATATACTGTGAATTCAGAAATTTATGTGATGTTTTTATTATTTCAAAAAATGCGACAGAGTTATAATCGCAATAATTTAAATTTGCGTTTTAATTTTTTTTTACATGAATAAAACAGGATTTTTCTAAATATTGCAAAAATTAAATTGCATTTAGTCTAAAATGACAAAATCGCAATAATAAATGCACACAATAATTAATGCACGCATTAATTTCTGAAATTATAGTATATCATTTCAATCAAATAGTTCACCCACAAATTAATGTATGACTATTGACACTTCTACAATATAAATTTTATAAAATTTAGCAATTTGACATATCTCAATTATTTAAAAATAGCTTTAGGTAACAAACATTTAAAATGTTGTAGTGTAAATTCAGAAATTTTTATAAGGTTTTCATTAATACAAATGATGTGACTTGGTTTATTGCAATAATTAGAACTGGCATATTTATATCTTATACATACATGTATCTGTAAGCAGATTTTGCTGACATTTTTGTAATTAATCTCATACATACATGTATCTGTAAGCAGATTAATCTCTGACATATTTTTGTCCATTTTTTTTAAATCACAAAAATAATGAATGCAGGCTATAAATTCTGAAATTACAGTTACTAGCCTTTTTAATTTATTGACTGAATTAAGATATGTGTATGGTCAACTCAGTTATTACAAAAATACTATTTCTTTTGATTATAACATAGAGAGAACAAAAACCATTTTATCTGGTATCTGTTCTATTTTCTCAGCATCAGAAGAGTGAATATGAAGAAATCCCTGAAAGAGATGTGAAAATATCACAGAAGGAAGACTTCCTGTTAGAGCCAAGCCAGACAAGTTTTAGATCCAGTGAGGAAACAGAAAAAAGGGAACCAGGAGAAGGAGAGGAAAATATAAAGATAGTCATGGCCGACAGTGTAGCAGAAATAGCTGACAAAATGGTGGAATTTGTGTGTGAACAGATGGATAGGAGTGAAGCTAGAAATGTTGAACATTTTATGCCTGAAAATAATAAGGAGGAAACCATAGCTCTAGATAATGAACCCAAATATGTTGATCAAGAAAAAGAGAATGTTGATTCTGGAATCCCAGTGGAATTTGCCGGACATCAGGAAGAGGTCAGTGACACTGGTAATAAATATGAAAGTACTGGGAAGAGTGGTGACGAGTCTGACTTCAGTGACGGCCATGGGTTCCTACATGTACAGGGCCCTGACCTGATTGCTTTTGAGATGGTAGAGCCTAGCGAAGATGACAAGTATGAGAATGCTCTTCCTGTTGAAGAGGAAAAGTTTGAAAATGCAGAAGGTAAATATAGTCAATGTGGAAAGTTCTTATTAGAAGCTCCTCATGGGGTGTCACATAATCACTTATTTTTGCCCATATAATCACATAATCATTTACTATTTGTTTTAACAAGATGATCGAATAATCAAAAATACAGTTCTAGATTATCAAATAATTAAATAACCAAATGAAATATTTGTTCTGATAATCAAGTAATCAATATAAAATTTGCCGTGTATTATAAAAATCACACAATCAAAAACCCCATGAGGAGGCTGTTGTAAGATATTTCTAACAACTTATTAGAAAGTTAATACAGCACTAGATGGTTTTTAAACTGAATGTAGAAATAAATTAATTTCTATAGTCTGATATTGTAAATAACCCAAACTTGGAAGGAGGGTAAACTTCTGATATATATATACCTCTGTCTGTCTGTCTGTCTGTTTCTTGAAATATTTGTTGCATTTCTCTGAGGAACTTCTCATCAGAGCTTCTTGTAATTTAATATAATGCTTCCTGTAAGCATACTGTATTACATTCAGAACTCATCAACTTCTTGTGCACAATATTTTACAGCACCTTTTACCTGAAAATGTGTGCTGGAGGAATGAAAGTATTGTAAAAAGAAAAAATAGCTAACTAAAATTGTTAATTTTTTTTTATCTTCCAGAATATCTAAATGATAGAAAAGAAGAAGTTCAGATAGAAGAGAGACAGGTTCTGTCAAGGAGTAGTAGTGTTGAAGTTGTAGATATGACACAGGATGAATCTGCAGCTGATGAGGAAGTTCAGGATCATGAATATCTGAGAAGTTTACAGAATCCTGGTACAGGTATGTATAAAGTTCAGGATTATGAATATCTGAGAAGCTTACAGAATCCTGTTACCTGTATGTATAGAGTTCAGGATCATGTATATCTGAAAATGTTGCAGAATATCCTGTTACTTGTATGTATGAAGTTCAGGATCAAGAAATCTGAAAAGTTTACAGAATCCTGTTACCTGTATGTATAAAGTTCAGGATCATGAATATTTGAGAAGTTCACTGAATCCTGTTAAAGGTATGTATAAAGTGCAGGATAGAATTATATGAGAATTAAGCAGTATCCTGATAAAGACAATTTGTATATAGTTCAGGAATTGTTGAGATTATACAAACTATATATATAGGGTTAATTCTACATATACCTGTAATTTTGCATGTGAATGCTCCAATTGAAATTTGGATGTTCCAACAAAATAAATAAACAAATGTTCATCAGAATCCAATATATTTCAATACGTGTAAATTTGAATCTTTTAATATTTCGTATCTTTCTAGTTACTGTAGATGAAGATGAAGATGATGATGATGACAGTATGACTGATAGTTCCTACGACATATATAATGATAGTGAAGATGATTTCTTGGTTGTCCCTATGCCTGCCTGTTTCAATTTGGAGAAACCCATCAGCTTTCAACAACCAGAGAGTCAGTCTGAAGATGAAAGGGGAGATGACTTGGATGATAATCATAACAGGATTCATGTTGCTGGTATGGATTTATATAATTTAGAAAAAATGTCCATTTGGAATGTACAGGTCACTTTGTTTATCATTAAGTGTTTATTACAAAAAAAAATTATACTGAGGGATTCATTAATTTTGATGGATTTCATGGAAAGGGTGAATAAAGGAATTTATAATTTTACAAAATTAACATTCCCTCTTGCCTTGAAACAGAATTCATGAATTCAAGTATCCAGGGAAATTGGAGTGGTATATAAAGGCAACAGTAGTATACCGCTGTTCAAAACTCATAAATCCATGGACAAAAAACAAAATCGGGATAACAAACTAAAACCGAGGGAAACGCATTAAATATAAGAGGAGAACAACGACATAACACTAAAATGTAACACACATAGACAAAATCCCACGAGAATAACAAATATAACATATATATATAACATCAAAACTAAATACATGAATTTGGGATAGACAAGTACCGTGACACGTCTTATCGCAATGTGAATTTACACTCAAAAATAAGAGAAAACAAACGACACAACGTTATAATGTAATACACACAGAAACGAACTATAATATAACAATGACCATATTCCTGACTTGGTACAGGGCATTTTTAAAGGAAAAAATGGTGGGTTGAACCTGGTTTTGTGGCATGCCAAACCTCGCACTTTTATGGCCATATGAAATATAACATCAAAATGACAACACAGGACTACAATATAAATAAATTGGAGAACACAATTGACAAAGAATCACACGAACAACAGCCAACAAAAGGCAACAAGTTCAAAATTTTTTATACGCCAGAAGTGTATTTTGTCCACACAAGACCTATGTGTGACGCACAGATACAAAAGTTTGAAAGCCGAAACGAGTACAAAGTTGAACAGCATCGAGGACCAACAGATCAAAAAGGTTGTGCCAAAAACGGCAAGGGTTTTCTGTTAAGCTACCAGAAAATCCCTATAATTTAGAGTAATTTATACTTTTGCAAACAGTAAATTTAATAAAATGCATATAGATCACTTTTTGAGCTGCTTTTTGCAGCTAGAAGTTCAGAACACATTTTTTTCTGTGAAAAAACCTTAACAGAGTGATAATTGTTGAAATGTACATGTTGCAGTAAAATTTGTGCCGTTCATATTATTTCCTAATTTCTAAATATTATTTTTCTCAGATGAACAGACCAGAGTTTCTGTAGATGATATACTGACGACATCTGGTACCATAGCCACACCCCCTTTGGAGCCAGAAGCTGTTGCCATGCCTACACAGGAAGTAGAAGCTAAAACAATAATAAAGAAAGAATCTGATCTTGACGATTTCTTTGGAACAGAATCAGTAGAAAAAGACAATCTTGTTGTACGTAATTTGTTTCAATTTATTTTATTCTTTTATTGATTTTGTTTCATGAGCATCAACCTGTCAGTTTTTTGTGAAAAAAATTATCATAAGAAAAAACTAGTCAAAAAAATCATCAAAAATGTATAAAAGTGGAAATGTCGTATCATGAATGATTTTTTCTTTGAAATTGTTTGAAACATTTAAATAATGGGGGGTTTGGGAGAGTATCTGTTGCCAAGTGTTTACTTGTTTTAACATGATTTAAGAGCTTAATAAGAAATTACAGGAACAATTCAAATATAACTTTAAGCCAGCAGTGGGTGTAATTTAAACAAGTACAAATTACAGCTACCTACACATGTTTTGTTGAAAATAAGGCTTTTTTAAAAATAACATAAAAGTTACTTTTGTATATTTCTTTTAAAGATGTGTCTATACAGATTGCACTAGCATCACAACTTTTTTCAGACATCTGGTAATTTTCTCAAGAATAATGAAACCTTATCTTCTTGAAAGACTAAATACCATCTTGACCTGCTTACAGTTAATATTGACAATAGATATAAGAAGATGTGGTATTAGTGCCAATGAAACAACTCTCCATCAAGTCACAATTTAATAAAGTAAACCATTGTAGGTCAAAATATAGTCTCCAACATGAAGCCTTGGCTAAAATCAAACATCAAGCTATAAAGGATCCCAAAAATGACTAGTGTAAAAACATTCAAACTGGAAAACCAATGGTCTAATCTATATAAAAAACGAGAAACACGTATGAACAACATCAAAAACGACAATCACTGAACATCAGGTTCCTGACTTGGGACAGATGCAAACAAATGCAGCAGGTTTAAATATCTTTAAAAGGTATCAAGTTAGGGTAAAGAAAATTGTCTTTCTGGGACTATTATAATAACTTTGTAATTATATTCCTTTTAGAGTGCAAGTGAAACTGACAGTGAAGAAACAAAAGTTGTAGAAATCACTCAACATCCAGGACCAGCAGACAAATTAGAAGAAGTTACTTCCCCTGTTGTAACAACACAACCTGAGGGAGCCACTGCAATGGAAGGACAATGGGATAAACAACTAGAACAAAGGTACTTTAACAAGTTTTTGTATACATAAGAATAGTTTTGAGAAACAAAAAAATAATTACTGGTTTACTTAACAAAAACTGCAGTATCACAAATGATATGATTAGGAAAATCACCACACATACTTTGTTTAAAGGTGGCCTCAATGATGTGCTTCTATAGCTTTTACTTGTTGAATCGATCTTGCAAGACCCTTATGTACCACTTAAAACTCTTAGATACAAAATGTACATTGACGTGCAGCTATTCTGTACTTGTTTCTTATTTATTGCTCTCATGTTAACATCTGGTATAAGAACATGTATGCTTCAAAAATAAAAGTAAGATTTCTTATCAGAATTTTATATTGCATTAATAAATATTAAATATGGTTTAAATGTTAGTCTGCTAGGGTTCAACATTCAAAGAGGCATCAATTCAATGAACGTAAATTTCCTCAGTCTACAAGTTACTCTCAGTACAAGAACACCATATCAATGTAATCATTTTCATGCCATAATATATGGCTCTTAATTCCAGAAATTGTTTCCTTGATTGATGTGAGTGCCTTATTTTGCAAAGTATTAAAAGATTATATTACACTTATAAAATAGCCTTTGTTAACACTTAATGAAAAACACCTTCAAAATAACCTTTATTACTCCAATAAACATATGGTTATTGTTGTGAAAACAGAATTCTCCTCATTCTTTTTGGACAGTAAAGGCAAAAACCGTTCATGTTTTTCTTGGTATTTTCAGACCAGCAGAACTTGTTAATCAGATGATGCACACTGCAGTAAAAGCTGCCAACAAAGCAGCAGCTAATGCATATACTACAGCTAAGGAAGTATTCTACACTTGGCAGGCAAGAACATACCAGGTAGGTCAAAGAAGTTTTCTATACTTGGCAGTTTAGAACTTACCAAGTAGGTCAAAGGTTATTTAAGGTCAAAGAAGTTTTCTACACTTGGTAGGCAAGAATTTGCAAGGGAGGTGAGAAAGTAAAGTCAAAGGTTATTTAAGGTCAAATTCAGTTTTCATCACATGACAGACAAGAACACACCAGGTAGGTCAAGATGTTAGATCAAAGAAGTTTTGTAGGTTTTCTACACTTGGTAGGCAAGAACTTGCTACAGAGGTGAGAAAGTAAGGTCAAATGTTATTTAAGGTCATAGAAGTTTTCTACACTTGGCAGACAAGAACTTACCAGGTAGATCAAGATGTTAGGTCAAAGAAACTTTCCATACATGGTAGGAAAGAACATACCAGGAATGTAGGGAATTAAGGTCAAAGGTTATTTGAGGTCAAAAAAGTTTACTGCACTTGGCAGGCAAGAACTTACTAGGGAGGTGATTAAGTAAGGTCAAAGAAACTTTATATACATTGCAGGCAAAAACGTACCAGGTAGGTCAGGGAGTAAGGTCAAAGGTTATTTATGGTCAAAGAACCTTTCTATATATGGCAGTCACGAGCCTAGTTTATTTTTGCCTTACAGAACTTATGTTAAAATTTTATATGATGGCCCAAGAAAGTTTCTATACATTGTTGTCCAGAACTTATTAAGAAGGTAAGGAAGATAAGTCAAAGTTTCTTTCTACCTTGTGCTAAAAAGTTTATACTATGGCCGAAGTAAATATTTAGTCAAACGTCTATGTTATCTCTAGCCACTCCAAACTCCACCACCAATATAAACTGGGTCACCATTTAATTACAAGAGTGCTTAAAGTGACATTAGACACCAATAATCAGTCAATCAATCAGTAAATATGTCAAATCTAAATCTTTTTATGACAACTGAAGTACAGTCAATATACCAATTTTTTATTCAGCTAAATGTTCTGGTAACTTAAATAAATATATTGTGCTGTTATCTTCTGCAGAATGCTAGTGGAAAAACAAATAGTTACAAACCTCCAACATCGTCATGGAAACCTAAAGAGAGCGACTTTAAACCACCACAATCTGACTGGAAACCCAAAGATGAAGCTAACAAGGAAACAGAACCATGGAAAGCACCAAATGCAGATTACAAACCACCAAAATCTGAGTGGAAACCTAAAAGTGACAAATGGCAACCTCCAAAAGAAGCAGGACCAATGGCTAAACTTAAAGAGATGGGATTTTGCAATCGTGAATTGAATGAAAAACTTCTGAAAAAACATAACGATGATGTGGAGACTGTCGTACAAGAATTGTTGTCAACAACAGAAAACGATTGGATGGCACAGCGACATTAGTTTGCTGTTACCATGGAAACTGACTCAATTTATAGAATTTGCTTAAAATCAGTGGATGCATATTGATACAGAGTTTGACAAGAACCTTGTGTTATAATCTTTTTGTTTTGAACACATTTTTTATTTTATTTTTAATTACAGTGTTTAATAGATTATACACTATCTTTATTGATAGAATTTAAAGGAATTTGTGGATTTTTTTCTGCAATTTACAATTTAAGGTATACATGTACATTAACAATCTAAATCTTAAGCTGAAATTAAAATCTTTTTTCTTTCATATCTTTGTTTTCCTCTAGAATGAAATTCAAAACAGTGTGGCTGTGGCCATTGATTGACACATTAAATTCATCCATTGACTGGGACAATTTACGTGAACGTTTGTCTGTAACGACCACTGTTAACGACGTACCTACGATAGACATTTAAACTGTGGGGTCACCAAAGGTTTCTTAACGCCTTTAATTATGAAATAATTCGAAAAATTAATCAGGAATAACCTTTATGTTTTGATTTATATAATTGGTATAAATCAAACATCGTGTTATTTCTGATTAATTTTTCGAATTACTTTATTAAGGTGTTGAGAACCTTTGGTGACCCCATAGTTTAAGTGTCTTTAAAAAGTTCATAGTGAGCAGTGGTCGTTACATACAAACGTTCACCTAAATTGTCCCAGTCAATGGATGAATTTAATGTGTCAATCAATGGCCACAGCCACACTGTTTTGAATTTCATTCTATTTATGTTCTGAGAAGCCATTAGATAAAAATATAGTTCTTTTGCTTACTGTTTTATTGAAGAAAATATATAGGAAAATATTTGTTTGATTCTTTGTTGATCAAAGGTTTGTCTCTTATGCATATTGGGCTACGAATGTACATATACCTTGATAAGGAAACGTTATATTTTGCGTAAAGTATACAAATGTTATTTAAGGTGGTACCTAACACTACAGGGAGATAACTCTGTAAAATTAGCTGAACGTTTTAATTATGTTGTGTTGTTAAGGGAATATCAAGCTTCTCAATGATCAAAATAAGTTTTTGTCAAACTGCTATATAACCAGTGTAATTTTTCAGACAAAACGGTTGGTTCAAAATTTTTTTAAATTTTTATATTTTTGTTAAAGGGTCAAAGTAAATACTTTGACAAAATTTTATGAAAGTTAAACGAGCCAAATTAATTCTAGCTCAAGTGTTAGGTACCACCTTAACTAACTTAACAACACTATTAATAAAATTGTTATGATACATGTATCTTTGTTTAATGTTGTTTCTTCACCAAAAATAGTTGTTAGATTTATAGGTGATTTTGTGTTTTTTTATTAGTAGGGTACACATAAAACCTGTATAAATTTGCTCTGGATGAATGAAAAGTTCTGATGAAGTGCAGCAAATAAAAATGCTTTTCCTTTCCTTTAATTAGAAGAAGTGCATGTACATATTTTGAGTTATGAAAGATCATTTCTGTTTCATACCAAAACTTTATTCAAAAATTTGTTAAAAGAATTCTCCCATTAATTTTAAATGTAAGCATCCAGTGTTAATAAAAAAATATTTGAAATCACATCCGAAAAAATTGTTTTCTTAGAAAAAAATCTTCTTGCTATATTTATTTTATCTTATGTATGTAAATAGAATCGTTATTATGTTTATGATACATGGTGAATTCTGTGATTGGTTAATTTTTTGTTGTTGTTTAGTTATTTTCCCTTATTTGATTTTTTTTATGTATATTCTTTTATTAATACTTTGAATTTTATTTGATGATTTATTGATTTTGTGTATTAGTGCTTTGTGATAATGGGAAGACTTCTTCATGTAAACAAGATTTGTGTGTAAATATTTGTTGTTCAGTGGTTTTGTGAAAATTTTAACCCATGAGGTCTGATTGAAATTAGACACAATTAGCAATTATAACATGTAATACAAATATTTATGTTGTTTATCAGTTTATTTTACAGTTAGTATAGTGCACAATATTAATCAGTTTGATAATTTTCAGACAGATCACTCTTTTATAACCCTGTTGTTTAAATCTGAGATAGAAATTTTAGAATAAGCTATTTAAAAAATTACTTATAATTTGTGAACTCTTGAGTATGTTGTAAATGAGATATATTCATTTTATTTTATAGAGGAGCTTTTCTTATCTTAGGTTAAAAATATTTGTCAGTTTGAAAATGTATGTTTTTTGGGTTAATTTTTTCAAAACAATATGTTTTATATACTGTTAATTCTGAAAATGTACATGTATTGTGTGATATTGAGGAATAGACAGCCTTAAGAGATTCATTTCAATTTCAGGAAAAGCTATTTAAAAAAATAATTAAAATTTTGCAAAATATATCACTTTGCAATTATTGCAGTATTAAAAACACAGCAAAAATTTCTGAATTAACAGCACTGTTGATTTTTGAAAGACATGCATGTATTTATCCATATACATGTAGATAGTCATGTAATGATGGAAAGTCATATTAATGTACAATATAAACTTTTGAAAATTATTTGTCTGGAAATTTGTATCAAAATTTATTTCAAAGTTACAAAGAATTACATTTCCTACTAAAAAAGTCTGTCATGATATTTCAAATTTTTCATTTATTGGTTACTAAGGAAACATGATTTTATTAGTCTATTGTTTCTTTGGATTACCTCCCCTGCACTGAAAGTTGGTAGTTTAATAAGCTTTGTCTGAAATGGCATGTAAACTGACTAACAATATGTCTTAGGTTCAAATGAATAACAAATATCTGCTTTATAAATATCAATTCACCTTTGTCTTAAGTCTTTTGGCCTTGGCCAATAAAACTACCATTGTATATGAAATGTTTAATATTTTAAAACATATGCATAAATGAAAAAAACCCATTTTATTCTAATTTTTATGCAAATCTAGAATTTTCAAAGCTTATGAAAAGAAGTAACTAACTCTGTTAAAATGATTGTATTTTTCGAAAATGTATATGCAAAATTTAAAATTTACAGAGCTTATGAAACCTTAATAGTGAAGGAAATAAGTTAGTGAAAATGACCTTATTTTAAAGAACAATTTTATTTGCATCTAAAAGCGAGAACAGTAATGTAAAACATGCCAAGTTTTTAAAACAATAATTTTCTCTTGTATGAATACACTAAGTATTGAAAATGATAGAAATATGTAACTGTGAAGAAATGGCTAAATGCGAAAAAAAAGTATCCTAAAAAATACTCTGGTTTACAATATGTTGATCATAAATCAGTTTATGAATTTTAAAGGTATTTTTAAATGCAGTGTAATGGTATCAATAGTAAAATATGTTTTCTTATCTAGTGGAGAATTGCCCAATA